>NC_135499.1:113228081-113483081 GCF_052857255.1 Amblyomma americanum
TTTTGACTAGGATGTCATTAACCCGCATTTGTTCCCTTACCCACTGCTGACTTGCCCTCTGCATAATTTGCAGATAATAAAATCGCCGCTACAATCCCCTTGACACTGCAGATAGCGCTCCCGTTTAGAGTTTTGTGATGTGGTGTCTGGAAGCTTTCACTTCTTATACGTCCCGTGCACTGCAGCCTGGGAACCACAGGCATAATTTCAGTAAGGAATTGTGTTTTTAGTGTACTGGTAACAGGATTAGACATGCCATTTGACATTTAGTTCCAAAGCAAGTCCGCTGCTGCTGCTTCGCTTCGATGATGCTTCGATGCGAAGCGCGCTAAGCCTAGCCACCCACAGAGCGAAGCGCACTACTATTACGTCGGTAGGTGGCACGTCTGTGTAGAGTCGCGCCACTGGCGTGGGTGCACCCTATTATTGCTTCTGAGTTGCGGGGAACGTTATCGACATACCTGAATATCCAACTGTCATTACATCGAACTATTTATCGATCCCCTTCGGGTACGACATATACGGAGCCGACTGAATAATAGAGTTGTGAATGAATTTTGCAAAAAAATAAAAAATCAAGTTTTTCGCATTTGATACTTTAATGTGCGTTGTGAGATTTAATGAGACATTCGTGAGACAGGGGACATTTTCCTTGTATTTGCATATAAATTTTAAACCTTTACTTAAGAGCTATTCTTGTGTGATGATCATGATGGACTGTCCTAAGGCCTCGCAAGAATTTTCATGACAAAGATGCATTCATTGTGCTGTTAACTTTATGTACCTCGCTATAACTCATGTCGGGTCTTCGTTGCCAGCTTTATAAGAGTTCCTCGGCTGTTTTAGCACGGTACCCTTATAAAAATGGTTTATAGACTTTTTAGACTCTATTGCTTTCCTATAGATATTTACATTTGCCTATTCACAGTATATAGACATTCTACAGACAAACATCTACTAAATGTGTATGGCCATAAATATATGGATTGTCCACAGACTGTCTATGGGACTTTTATTGTCTACGACTGCTCTATCGGATTTGTCTATAGAAAGCCCCCAGACTTTATAAACAAATGTCTATGGGCAGTGTATAGACTGTCTACTAAATATTGGGTAGCAGATCTTAGAGGACAAATCCTTAACTGTCTTCCGAGAGTGCAAAACGAACACGAGTTGCCTTCGGGTTAATCTGGTTACGTATAGGATTGTATTTGATGCTTCATCAGTTACCTTTCCGTTCTATTCGGGAGTGAATTAAGAAATAGGTCGAAGGCAATTTTCAATTTAGCCAGAGTATGTCTCTCTTAGGTACCACAACAGATTGCAATCGGCAGAGTAAGTTTTATTGCTCTCTTAAAAAAAAATTTGGTTGCGTGCACGAATGTGGACAGCACGTCTCAATGACAACCTTACAACTTTCGCTGTACGCTTATATCATGTACGCGTATATCATGTTTCGCGGCTAAACAAATGAATTCTCTCGGGTAATTTGCTACATTTCAAAGGCGGCAGAGCGAAGAAAGCTGAGAATCACATTTTTCTGCAAAATTTCTTGGAAACAGTTTATCACGGCCGAGTACGAAAAACTTCCCACTTCTTTGTTGCAAAATAAATAAATCAATATATGCTTTTTGGGTAATGACATTCCTTACTTTATGGCTCTTAATCCATCCGGATTTGTTTTATACAGATCTTTGCACTTGCGAGAAGCTGATTACAGTAGCTACACTGAATAGCAGCACCAAATTTTCCTCTCAAGGTGACTGCAGCCATCTCTTTAGACTATTTCTGGGCTTTTCTCCGTACCTAGCCGCCGTTCGGAGCTTTTGTTGCGTGAGGAGGATGACAGGAGACTCAATGAATATGAAGTGATTTTTGTAGCAAACAGAATGAAGGTACTAATGAGTTTCTTGCAGAGAAAGCAGAAAAAGAGTGAGAACGCACCAGAGGAGCCTTAAAAAAAGCGGCATCTTGTAATCACGTGCGACTGATCAGCATGCCGCACGCGCTGCACAGGGCCTGCTGCTATCATTTGTTGCTGCAATGTTAAGAGATGACGGAACAGTTAGTACAGGTCTTTACGTGCCAATAGCGAAACAGTGGCTGCGAGACACGTTGTAGTGGGTGATCCAGGATTAATCTGTTCAATTTCAGACCTCGTAATGCACTTCGAAATCTCAGTGCACTCGCAGAGAGGCAGCCGCGCATTTAACGGAGGAAATGTTTCGAAGGGAAATAGAATCTCACAGATCCGAATAAAAATGTTCTATTGGCCGTTTCAATTCTTCCTCTCCAGGAAGTCGTCGATAGGGCACACACACAGAAGGCGGCGTCGAAGCGGGTAGACACAGCCTTGTCCATTGAGACGGGGGCCGAGCGAGAGGACAGTGCGATGGACCAGTTCGACCTGAGCCGGGGCTTCCTGCAGCACCTGGAGAGCCTGGGTGGGGCGCGCCTGCTGCAGAGCTACCCGGACCAGGAGAACGACGAGTGCTGCCGGCCGCGGCGCTCCCGCAAGCGCGGCGGCAGCGGCAGCACGCACCGAGGCGGCGCCCAGCAAGTCGCCCACCAGCGGCAAGCGGCCAATATGCGCGAGCGCCGTCGCATGCAGTCCATCAACGACGCGTTTGACGGGCTCCGGGCGCACATTCCCACGCTGCCGTACGAGAAGCGCCTCTCCAAGGTGGACACGCTGCGGCTCGCCATCGGCTACATCGGCTTCCTTACCGAACTGGTCGACTCGGGCCGACACCCCGCCGACTCGCTCCAGCAACAGATACAGGAGCAGCAGGCCAAGAAGGTCATCGTGCAGTGCAACAAAGGTACCACACGGGTTAGCATACTCGTGGGCCCGCGAGAGCCCGGTCGTTCCCTAAACGGCACTCGTTGGAGGAGTTACGTTTAGGGGCTGACGTTGTTTTTGGCTACGGTAGAGGTCGGCCTTACACCACATCGTACGAAATGCCTCCTATAAAATAACCGACGGTAGAGACCGTAGCCATTTATGCAGTGCACAGTCTCCGTGACGTATAGATGCTCCTGCAACTTTAGGACACCTTTTGTGCCGTCGACTCAAACTGTAATCAAATTATCCTCTCCCCTGCCCCTTTACACGCACATACAAATGTAAACAACAGAAAATGGACACAGAACCGAGAGGTGCCATCCGTCGAGAGCAGCGCCTCTTCCCTTCCCTTTGTTGGTTCTGGCCTGACTGAGCTGCTGTCTTTCTCATACCGATGTAGTGAGGAGCCAAACAGCGGATATTTACTAAACAGAGTTGTCTGTATTCATCCCTTCTCGATGGGTGTTCTGTGGCGACACAAGGCTCAGAGCTACTTGCATACGTCGGGGGCTATCAACAAGCACATGAACAACACCGAAATGGAGGAAAGCCGAAAGTCACCCAGCACACGCAATTTTATAAATTGCGAAGGAAAAAGCTGAGAAACATCGTGATCCTCGTTCGCACAGCAGCACTGCGCAGCCGTGCTCGGCGGCATGTTCGTCGCGGTAGAGAAGCTGTTACGAAGATTAGTGGGGGAGGAATAAAGGCGTACTACCCGCTGCCTGCCGTGTTAGGGTGCCTGTTATCCTGAGGCCCTGTACGCGGGGCGCTGTGGCGACGCACTAACATTTACCGTTGGCTCAAAGCGCCAGGATGGTTCGGGTAAAGACAAGCGCTGCGAAGGTTAGCAGAGGACGGTAAGTGGCGCCACCTACTTCGCGCGGCGAGGTGAAGCACCTAGAAAGCTAGGGACGAGGGGAGATTGGTCCGCCGCTGCTACGAGAGCGTTTAATGTCGCGGAGCAAGACAAGCACCGCATGCGGGAAAGCGGCAACTGTCGCCTCGCCGAGTTTAAAGCCATTCTCAGGTCAGCGTTTAGGTTAGCAGCTTTTGTCGTAGGGGCGCTAGAAAATTTTGGCGCTCTGGTGATGATACGTTTCAGCCGTAGTGTTTGCCACGCATAAACACAGAAACAAACTTAGTTTATTTCACGGGACAGTAGTGACCGTACAACAGCAGCCAGTTTATAGTACTTGTTGTAATTTGCTTCAGCATGAGTGAAAATCTGTGGCTGCGGGTGAGTGTGATTCGCATATGCATGAAATTGCTGGCATAAGTGTTCCTTATGAGGTTTGCCATATTCGAACTTTTTGTCATGCCTGTTATCGTCTCCGTCAACACTGGAGGACGTACCTAGCATGTCGTATGAGAGGTTTAACGTTCCCAAGATGTTTGTGCTCTATGAGAGACGCCGCAGAGGAGGGCTCTGGATTAACTGCGGCCCCCTGAGGTTCTTTAACGCGAACTGACATCGTACAGTACACTTGAATTGTCAGCGCACTTACAGAACCCCAGGTGACGATGATTCATGCTGTCATCTTTGTAAATATATTTGGAAAGAAAACCAAATCAATGACTCAATTTTGAATGCTTGTTCTCAGTTAAAATGCCAGCCATGAAAAACGAGGCACTATAGCTGAAGGGATATCACATGTCACTATATGACAGGCCAGGATTGCGTATCGTTTATGCCGGACTTCAGTGCCGTAAAAGTATTGCTTTGAACTTTCGAAAATTACACCCAGCCGTGGATTTACAAGAATGTGTGTCTTCTCAGGTGCTCTGAACGGTTCCTACCTTCCACTGGCTGGTCATTCGTTGTCGTGGTCTTCGGAGAAACAGAGCCCAACCGGCAACGTGATGGTCGCCAAAGTCTGGACGCCCGAGGACCCCCGCAAAGTGCAGCAGAAGAACAGGGACGACAACGAGCCATGAAAATCTCGCTGCTGTGTTCTAACGTTGCTTCCTTCCTACTCTCCGCTTACTCCTCAAAGCTGGGCTAATTGAACTGAAGATGTCACTGTGTACAATGCACGTACGACGTACAATATTCGTGCGGATGCATATAATGTCACGTAATGGCGTACTGAGCGCTGCGAAAACTATTTCCTGTGTCCTCTGCATTCCCACAGCATAGCATGTTGTGTGAAAGGGTGTTTTCGCTGTGCAGACAGCTGTTTTATTTAGTAATATGTAATCGAAAAACTGCTAGTCTATTTGGCTTCAGAGCACATGCATGGACACTACATCTTCAGTTATGGTGCCAAAGAGGGCGCACTTCGCTTGCGCCTCCAGAAAAATGTAATCTCCGTAGAGGAGACGCTAGAAGAAAACTGGGAGGTTACTGTGGAGACTTGTTCAAAGCTCTGGTCTTCATGTTGTGCCTGCCTCAAAAGAGGTTTCGACTCAGGGCTGCACCAAATGCGCTTTGGAGCAGCAGACTTTGCTACATCGGTGCCCTGATGGATGAATGGCATCGATCCCTTCGTTCCTTAAGGTGTTCTGGCGTTAATTATTTTTTGTCTTGAGGAAAGCCTCTTTGGAGCGAAGAGCAGAACCATGTGTTAAAGAAACTGTTCGCCCATACTCCGTTAGCTTGATGCACGAAGAAGCTACAGCTAAAGCTTCAAGCGTAGCTCCAAATTTTCTGAAGCATGGTCCAAAGACTGGTTTCGTTGGGGATTTTGCGTTTCATCTAGTCAGAAACTTTGAAGCCTCAGCGTTTTGTATCACTAATGCCCATGAATGCACTCAGATACTCGGTGTTCTCTTAGGCCGACATCGATGTGTGCAAGGTGCATTTACGCTCACAGCCTACTCCGAAATCATGTCGCTTTGAATAACCCGCCACAACCTTGCCCTTTTGAAGCAATGTCGCAGGTGCGCCAGTTACGAATAATTTGTGTCTGTAAGGCTTAGCAGCTGCTAGTCAAGACCTTTGTAGGCGATCTGAATTGTAGTCAATTGTGCGCAATGTCGTTTGTTTTGCTGCTTTTTATTTTTTTTGGTCATAATTTCTATACACGATTTCGAGTCTTGAAAAGAGTCAGCGACCAGCTCAGCTTACTTAAGATGGAAGGTATTTAGCTGTAATTATAGAGCATTAGCACTTAAAGCTGTAAAACAATGTATCGTTTGAGTACGACGCTCCTGGTCGCAGTTATTTTCTTGCAGGTTGTTCGCGACTATCACTAAATAACCAAAAATTAGGTTAGATATATGAGCGTGGAATGAAGATTATTGAAAGAATGTCTGCGTAATCCCAGAGCCGTATGGTCAACGAGAATAGGATAAACTATATTTCCACTAGCTGTTTACCAGTGCACAGAACACTACAAAAGACCGATGCCAGTTGCGGAATATATGACTCAGTTTGTCTCACACTGTAACGTCGAAACGATAGCGAACATTATGTAGAAAAGCAAACCACCAGCACGAAAGCAAGAAGAGAAGCGGATCAAACGCTTAACAATGTATGCTTTTATCACATGGGGACGCTAGCTACTCGCGCCATTGATGATTAACACGAACCTTCTCCCTGGTCGCTGATATTGCTTTGGCAAAGCATAATGGACAGAAATTTGGATTGGAAGAACCTTTGTGAAGAACTCCTCACTGCACAGCGTTACGACTACTATGGAAAATACAGATGTGTTGTTTATACCGGGCATGTCGCCCGGGGATTGTATGTAAACACGAGCCAAGTCAGGAATTCACAAAAGAAAGCATAGACGGTTGGTGCGCCACATTATGCGTTATCATTAGTGTTCCTGCCGTACAAAGCAGAACCTGCCGCTGACGGGTTGTGAACGCGCCAGCGGTTGGCGCGCCCAGTACGTCAGCCACAGCACGACACGCTGTAGCCCCACTCCACAATCCCGATCCAATCCACCAATCCCCGTGAGCAACACCGCACCCCCTCTGCACTTCGTGACCTGTCATCCGCCGTTCATCGTCCCTGCCTTTATCTCCCCTCTTAAAGTGGAGAGGGGCTTCCTTCTTTCGCCTTAGTCCCCTGCCAACTGAGGCTTCAGACGGGCGGACGGATAGACTTTTTCGACAGAGGGTTCGAATGCTGGCGCATTAAATGTTCCGTTCAAAATTCTGAATATAGCTGGCCACGAGCTCAACCCGCTCAAGGCTCCAGTGTCTTGGCCATAGTATTACAAACGTCTGGTCTGTAGTTATCCGTTCCGTTCCTTGCGCTACGCGTTCGAACCATTGGTGCTAGCGCTGCTAATGTTCCAACTGGCTTTGCGATCTACAGTGTCTGTGTCCTTTGCCAGGCTTGGTCCTAACGGCTGTGTTCAACTATACTAACGAACTAAATGTGTAGGCCACGTCGCCAATGCCAGCACACTATTGCAGACACCGCGAAGGCGACCACTGTGTTCGGACAGCACGCAACAGGGCTGCGAGAGCGAGGCCACAGACGAAAGAGATGAAGTTGTCTTTAGTGAAATGTAAATCGTGTCGAGGACGTCATTGCAAGTTGTCTTTAACATGCGACGAGGTCTGGGATGAGTCAGTCACAGTGCCGGCGAAACGTGCAAATAACGAAGCTGGAAGACTACCGCGCAATAGCAAAGCTTTCTGTAGTGCAACTTATCTGTTCTCTAATCACGGAGAAAACTGCAACGCTAAAATGTCATTGCGCAAATTATTGAATGCGGAAATGATGCAGAAATAAAAGCTTTTTCTCGTCGTGACCAATTTCTGAATAACCATTGCTGGTGCCAGACTGCTGTGTGTGATCAACGTGGCAGCGCTTGATACGAGGTCGGATTTTATAGAAGAGAACGTGTCGGTCCAACTATCGCCCTGGTTTCTTTTAACGAATGAATAAGCTTGTTTTCATGAGCTCGACGTTGCGGGTGGAGTCGGAGCACGCCAGATGGGCTGACCCAGCCCGACCCGACCGCGATTTTAATAATAATAATTGTTTTTTTCGGGAAAGGAAATGGCGCAGTATCTGTCTCATATATCGTTGGACACATGAACCGCGCCGTAAGGGACGAAGCGCCATATCACGAAGCGCCATATCACATTTCATGGATATATGACATTATAGCGGTGTCACATGTGGCGCTGTATCTGTGCGCTCAGTACATCGAACGAGGACTGCTCAGTGATGTTTACGTTGACCTTGGCATTGAACGACATCTTCGCCGCTCTTTAAAGGCGTGTATTTGGTCTGAGAGTATACGTGCAGCTTACCACTGTGAAACCCATGCCAGCCTACGTGCGCTGTTGTGCCTGCTGCGCATGCGCCGGCGTGCCATTGACTCGTCTTGTATGGAAAGTCGGGATGCGGTCTTCATTCGCCCAGCATCTGATGGCAGATTATAACACTTCCTAGTTATTTGATCTTGTGAGTATGGATCCGACCGGCTAGAAGTGCATCTACATGGAAATAAGCAATAAAACAACCGTGTATATCCGACCACCTCGAAAAATGTTAGGCTATATGCGACCTGCAAAAAAGGCTTGCACAGAGAACTTTTCGCCTAGTTATGTCCAGCTATGCTGCGGTTCGTTTCCGGACGGCCCTCCCTTCGTCATTTCAGGGACTAACGGAAGGTTCTTAAGATTAAAAGTGGTTCACACATTGGTTATACAGGCGTTTTCAAGTTGTTTTGCAGATGGAAGGAAACGCCTTGTATAGAAACCCTTTTGCAGAACTATTGCAGAAAAATGTTATAAAAGAGGCAAGGAAGAGCAGTAGCTAGCCCGTGTTGAATTTTGGCGTTTCTAATTAGTGGATATGCAGAGAAAGCAGCGGGACGTTTATCTAATATACCTGAGACAACGTATTTTTTACAAGGACGTCGCCCTGTGTACAGGCTTATTCAACTGAACCAAGACGCTATTCTCCCATTTTGCTCGTCCTAATTATCGTTATTACTGTCCGACTGTAAATGAAAGCCGCTGTTCGGTGTTACGTCATGCTGCGCAACGGTTTGACGAGACACACGTATATGAAGGGAAAACTTTTTTTGCCTTCAGCAGTTGCTTCAGGCGGTGCTCTCCGGTCACGAGGGCCGCCTTGTGATCCGAGAAATGATAGTTGATGTGTTCGGGGAGCTGGGCTAAAGCCTCATTATTGAACACAAAGTCAATGCTTGTATTGTTAGACGTGGTTAAAGCTGTAGGTGATGCTACAAGACTCAAAAACAGAAATGATGTGCTGTGCCGCGCTTTTGCCTCGTGCTTATACAAGGTGTTTCAACTAAGACTTTACACAATTTTTAAAAATGGGCTTTTTGAGATAGAAGAGCGCTTTTTTCGGCATAGCATTGTCAGTGGTGTATTGCATTAGAATACAGCAAAGACGTGCTAACTAGAAGGCTGGTTAACTAATATTCAATTGATAACTTTTTAACCATTACCTTGTTCTTAATTATTGAAAGGCGTGTAACCAACCGTAATTAATATCCACATCAGTTTTTAGAATTTAGAAAACGCGGTTACTCTCGATGCTGTGGCCCAACAAATTGTGGCGACATCGCGCCAAAATACATGCGCTTTCGAGAAGCTTGCAGGCAAAGCAACCTCACTAGTGCACGTAACTCGTCGAAATGGCCAAAATTTGTTGGGCCACAGCGCCAACAGTAACCGCGTTTTCGAAATTCTAAAAGCTGACGTGGATAATAATTACGGTGGGCTACACACCTTTCAATAAATAAAGAGCGTAACAGTTATAGTTAAAAACTTAACTATTCAATATTAGTTAACATCCTGCTAGTTAGCACATCTTAGCTGTATTCTGATTTACTATACTGGTGTCAATGCTATGCAGAAAAAGCACTCTTTTAACTCAAAAAGCGTATTTTTGAAAATTGTGCAAAACTTAGGTGAAACACCCTGTATAGACGCCCACCCTCCGGGCACCTTCCAATTCCAAAATGGCTTCGACTCCGCCCCGAAAGCCTTGGACAATTCCTTAAGCTCTCCGCTCTAAATAAACTACAGCCCTCAGTTCATCGTCGTCAGGCGGGTGGTGGTGGGTGGTGGTCAAACAAGCAAACTAAAGACCGCTGCCCCGGATCCCCGTGACAAGCGTGCCTGCAATTCAGCCCTGAATATCTGGCGTGTTTCAAACGATACTTTGGCTCGCCACAGTCTGGAATCTGCAGCCCGGATTGCACATCACTGCAGTGTGCTTCATCTCGAGTGGTTAGAAGATTTTTGCTGGAATTATATGTCGGCAGTCAGACTCACTTTGGATTCATTAGTCATTTACGTTCGTTTTCTTTTCTAATCCTGTATTATACAAAAATTACATTGTTCCTCGTTGCGTGCAATAATCTGTCTTGTGTAACATATGGCATAAAATAAAGAAAACGTGATATCGCTTTCTGCGCTAGATGTAAAGTTCTCTTCGTAGGTGTTTATAAAGGGTAATCGAACGACAGATCGCTAGAATGATTGACAGCTGCTAGGAAATTCATGCCTAGTACAACAGCCCGATATCTGTAAAATTGAACTTTACGCACTCAAGCGAGTCGTGAGTGCTGACCTGCACTAGCTCATGGCTCCGCTGGCGTAGTGCTGCTGGCATTGACACACTTATTATCCATGGAATCCTTGCCTCTTCTCCATCTTGATGTACGCCAGGAGTACCAAGCCATGTTGGTTGCGCATACTTGCCATTCCGGAACGCCTGAGTTCTCAAGCCAAACATGTCGAGAAGCGAGTAGAACTAAAAGCGGAGCAAATTCGGGCCAATCACCGGTGCGCTGATGATGCGCATACTTCTGCACCAATGCTCTAGACGTCATCACACGATATGCTTCAGGTCATTCATTCGGACAGCCTGAACGTTAAAAGACAAGGGTATTCACGGCGAGATCACAGTACCGGTTGTCTTCTGTGCGACGCGCCGCAGTTTTGTGGCGTTAGCCTTCCGCATATGAGCAGCGTTGAAAGCGCAACGCACCGCTTTGACTACGTCCATGGCCCTCCCGCAACGCGATTGGTACGTCGCCGCTGGAGGCTTTATTATAGCAGCAGCCACATATCCGTGAACTCAGCGCGCGGACCAGGACACTGGCTGTGTGTATGGTTGATCGCATGGTCGCGGACCCTGGATTGTCACGACTATATCGCTATTACCAACACCACCACCACTACTATTACTACCACTACTGCTACTACTACTACTGCTACTACTGCTGCCACTACCACCACCACAACTACTACCACTACTACTACTGCTGCTACTACTAAATCTGGTTTTCAGGAGAGGCGAACTGTCTGCTTCTCGGCGGGCACCTCAAGCGCGCCGTGATGGAAGGGATGAATACAAATTCCTTTATGTCACGAGTGTGATGTTAGCCCCCCCCCCCCCCCCCCCACCCAAAGACTAAGATTGGCTTGACAAAGAAATGCACTCCTTTCCTACAGGACACAGTGGAAGCAACAGAGTACAGACAACATCAAGAAAGTAACCAAGCTTACTTGTAGTATGTAGTTTATGGGGGTTTAACGTCACAAAACGACTCAAGTCGTGAGGGACGCCATAGTAGAGGACGCCGGAAATTTCGACTGCCTGGAATTCTTTAACTTGCACTGACATCGCACAGTACATGGGCCTCTAGAATTTCGCCTCTATAGAAATTCGACCGCCATGGCCGGGATCTAACCCGCTACACATATCTACACATATTCGCTCAAAATTTTCTTTCAGGAACTAAGTTACAAGCGTTGAAATTACATAAATGATAAACAAAGTAAGACTACGCAAACCTAAATTTTGAAGAAAAATAGAACATTAGTTTTCAGGAAGTACTCAACAAATCAAATTCATTGCCAGGTTTTAAGACTCGGTCAGGGAATTAAGTTTGTTGGAGATTGGAAAGCAAAGCATTTGACCACCGTAATTATCACTAAAGTTCACACAGCTGTAGGTTAGCCAGTTCATAAATAAATGAATCGGAATTTTTCGGGCTTCTTTCATAGCGCAGATTCAGCAATACAGAGTAGAGTTCATTTAGTGCTGGAACTCTCAACGATGGAAAAAGAGGCTGGGTAGAGGCATAAAACGGGAAGCTTGCAATAATGCAGACGGCCTTTTTGTGAATTTTGTGTAATATATGTGTGTTCGAAAATGTTGCTGCGCCTCACACCAAGGGACAACAGGAAACGCTAGACAGAAACAGAGCGCAGTAAAGGAAAAGTCTGACATTGAGTGTTAATAAAAAACGTACTGTGCATAATATATATGTACATTTTGCAAGTTTCCTACAAGGTTATCGATATATAGAAGTCTCATGACATGGTACAGTAGAACGTCACACCTGGACATTTAACTGAGGAGGCTGTTTCAATCCATGTTGAACCAAGCGCAAGAATGGGTAGAGTGTCTACTGGTTTATTTCTTTGTCTAAAAAAATTGCTTCCGATTTGTTCGTGTTAATTTTCGATCACGATGCACTACTTGAAACGACCATTTACTGTAATGTTTCATTGCCTTTCATTATTAATTCGTTCATTGTTCGAGCCATTAGAAATGTGCTCACGCCACCTGCATACATAACAAATTTAGCTTTACTGTTATTGAATTCACAATGTCGTCAATGTAGAGGTTGAACAGCGTGGGTCCAGAAATGCAGCCTTGCGGCCCGCCTGGGCGAATGGGTTTCATGTGCAGCGAAGAATTGCTAATTTCTACTATTGTAAGACGGGGTTGTATTGAATGGAACCGGAAGTTGCGGCGGACAGCCGGGTCGAGCGCAGCCACACGTGGCGATAGAAGGAAGGAAGGAAGGCCTCAGACGTTGCTGGCACATACCCACTACGGGGGAGTGGCCAAGACACAGGCGGTTAATTACTGATACAGGAAAGTTTTGACGGGAAAAGGAGTGGTAATAGTATGTAGTCTGAGAGATTGGAAGAGGGAAGGACAGGGGTCCTGTTAACGTGGCGATAGCGACGCTGCTCAATTCTATCTTCAACTTCGCCGTTGTCACAGATGTGGATCTTCTTTACACTACCTGTTGGCGGTGCTGTAATTACGTTTGTATAAGTTGAAGGACGTTACCTTGGAAATGCTGTAGTCTGAGATGATATTTTGATGATGTGTACATTCAAAAGGTTCTGAAAGATGTCCGAAAATGGCAAGGGCGAGTGATCTTCGCCAAAAGAGTTTAAAATTATTTCCTTTTTTTCTGTTCTGTGTGTCTTTTACACTTGGCAGTCAATGTTTTTTCGTCCTGTTTGTTAAAGTGACCGTTTGAATGATTATTTTATTTATTTTTTGCTTTAGAACTGATTGTATGCTTTCGCTTCCGCACTTCTGTTTGCTGTTTTTGTTTTGCAAGCTTTATGTGTGCAATTAAGTTCCCTACGATAATGTCCCATGGGCGCTGTAGGTAAATGTAATAAATAAATAAATAAATAAATAAATAAATAAATAAATAAATAAATAAATAAATAAATAAAGCTATTTCGATTGATTTTCTTTTGACGAAACCAAACTGCGAATGTGGGAGTACTTTGAGCCTGTTAATAAAGCTAGTGCCACCGAGGTGGTTTAGTGGTTATAGTGCTCGGCTGCTGACCCGAAAGACGCGGGCCTCAATTCGATGGAGGCGAAATGCCGGACGCCCGTGCCCTTAGATATGCTAGTGCACGTTAAGGAACCCCAGATTGTCGAAATTTCCGGAGCCCTTCACTACAGCGTCCCTCATAGCGTGAGTCACTTTGGGATGATATTCCCTTATAAAACGAAACCAAATCATTAATAAAGCTAGTAATACGTATTCGTATTATTTTCTGGAAACATTAAAAAAATTGGCAACAAATATGGGCCGCTAGTTAGAAAAAATATTTTTGTCAACACTTTCTAAACTTACTGTGACTTTGGCACTTTAAAAGGGCCCCGAAACACATAATCCGTGCATTGTTTGCCTCTTGGTTGCATAGAATGAGTTATAGTGATGCTATTAGCACCGGTCGTACTGCCTATACTCCGGTCTTTAATATTTTAATCAGCTCGCAGAAACAAATTCATGGTGCTGACGGCGTCACCATACAGTGGCCGTTTTTAGCAGCGGATATGACATCACTTAGTGGGAGCTTGATGATTGGACAAACAGTAAATATACTTCAAATTGGGTTAATAAGTAATGAGATTTTTTTTGCAATTTTTTCTGCTTTATGTTACGTCAACAAAACCAACTTGTTTGCCTTAGATAAAAGCGCCGTAAAGCAAATAAAACAAAAACACACCGCCAGATGCTCTGGCTACTTTTTGTATCGAAGGAGTTTGCGCTTCTCTGTAAACATCCTACGACCTAGCACACAACGCTTATGGCTACTCTGTATGTATCTGGGAACGGCTTTGCGGAATCGATCTGATCGAGCCATTGCACTCTATAAACGTTCGTTTCGGTCCCAAGGAAGGATGCAAAGAAAAAAGCCGTTCGTTTCAAATTTAGCACTGCGCATCGTCAGCTTGTGGAGGATCACCGGGCGGCGACGCCACGTCCCCGTCAACAGCGCGCGCTCCTTGCTCGCCGTGATCAACGAGCGCGCTAGGAGCGACGGGCGATGGTTGGCTGTAAGCACTAGCGGTACGCGCTATAGTAAATGTGTCTGTTACCTTGCGCAGGCTGTCACACCATTTCAGTATCTCGCGCTCGAGATCGGATCCATAAGTAAGGGAACGTCACTGGTCAGTGTTCTCTTCTGCGCCGTCGACGTGACGATGAAGCATCGCTGGGTCAGCTGGGCGTTCACATGGTTGTTGTAACCATGCAAACGGCGCTGCCAGCCTTGGCATGAACGAGTTACAGAGAACAGGCAACCATGGAGTGCAAACTTCTGCGACGTGCTGACATAGGCTGTTTTGATTGGTCCCACTTAGTGTCGTCATTGAACAGTGAAATGGGAATGGGAAGCTGCGCGAAAATCGAGTTGAGGGCAGCATTTCGTTTGCTTGTATTTTTAAATTTCTTCATTGAATATCTCAAGTTCTTATGCATCGATTCTTGTAATTCTTTTTGATTCACCATCTGTGTGACATACTGAATCCATCTAAAGTGTAACCGGCATCCGTTGAAGCAGTGTTTTGCAGCCCTTTTAACATTTTCGGGAAGGTTCCGGAGGAAAACGTCGGTTCTATTATTTATTGCAATAATAAAATAAGTACGTGGAATCTGTACTTTTCCGGAATAGTTTGGAGATCGTTAATATTTCTGCGTCTGATATTTTTCAGACTCTATGACTGGCACAACTTCAGTGGTTGCAGCTGACGCGCAACTGGGGCGCTCCGGTCATAAGTGTACCTGGGATTATTTCTCTGCTGCTGAACCTTGATGAAAAAAAAAATAGTTGTGGTCCTGATGGAATTCCGAACTGCTTTCTTAGGCGTTATGCCGAGGCAATCAGTGAATATCTCTATCTCATATTTTCTAAGTCACTTCAGGACAGCTGTCTGCCCACTGAATGGAAGATAGCCAAAATTGTCCCCATTCACAAATCAGGCGACGTAACGTCCCCGTCCAATTACCGGCCTATATCCCTCACATGTACCTGTTGCAAAATTATTGAGCACATCTTATTAAAATTTCTTAAACAACATACTGAGACTCAAAACTTCCTTCACCAAAACCAGCATGGCTTCAGAGCAGGTTTGTTCACTGTTACCCAACCTGCCGAAATTTTTCATGACCTCGTACAGGGAATCAATGACCAAAGTCAAACTGATATAATTTTCCTCGATTACTCAAAGGCTTTCGATCGTGTGGCACATGCTAAACTGAATTTCAAACTAAAAAAAATACTTGTTCATGGTCACGTTACGAGGTGTATAGCCAGCTACTTATCGGAACGCCTACAATATGGGCAATACAATAACCATGCCTCTGATATCGTTCCGGTCATTTCAGGCGTGCCGCAGGGCTCTGTTCTAGCACAGTTTTTGTTCATTTTATACATAAACGACATAACATATCACGTTGATGTGAAGGTGCGTCTCTTTGCGGATGATTGCGTGCTATATCAAAAAATAAACAGTCAAGCAGACAAGGTAAGGTTAAACACAGCTTTGTGCAACGTCATACAATGGTGCAATACATGGGAAATGGTAATCAATATGAAAAAACTGTAGTGATGTCTGTCACAAATAAGAAAAGAAAACTTAACTTCCCTTATGGCATGGGCAACGGCGTTCTCAAAACGGTAACTGAAAAGAAATACCTTGGTGTGATTATTTCTGATGATCTGAGCTCTAAAGCCGAAGTACAAAACAGTAAAAAAAAAAACAATGAACAGTTTACACTTCCTTAAACGCACCTTGCGCTTTGCAACTTCAGATACCAAGTTACTCGCGTATAAAGTCCTTATTCGTACAATCTTAGAATATGCGAACGTCGTCTGGTTTCCGTATATGCAAAAAGATGTACACATGCTCGAATCAGTTCAGCGAAAAGCTGTTCGGATTATCTACCGCACGTACCGGCGCACGGATTCTCCCACAGAGCTGCTTTCCTGCGTAGGCCTAGACACCTTATAAAGCCACGTCACAGTCCATAGACTAAATTTTCTTTATCAATTAATTCATAACGCATTCGACATGGATCCTTCTACTTACGTTAGTTTTAATGATTCTAGACAAACACGTCACAAGCATGAATTTACAATTAATGAATATTCTTGTGCTAACAACAAATATTACTTTTCCTTTTTGCCCCGACCCACAAGAGAATAGAACGGCCTGGATAAATCTATAACTGCGCAGGCTTCATTTGAAAAGCTCGCTGAGCTCGCAGCCTCATCGGTCCCATCAACAAGCCAGACCTGATTATCATGTTCAGTCTTTATTGGTTTTGGGTTGTTGCCCGTTCGATGTGTACCTAGTTTATTACTGTACGAAGGAATGTAACAGGATGGTTCCACCCTGCTCCTTTGTAAGGCCGGCCTTTGCTAATACGGATTCCAATGTTGGGCCAATTGCCTGTACTGCTTTGGATGCGTTTGAACGCATGCTTTGAAGACCAGAATTGCGAACTATCTTCCGTCAACTACGCCGCACTCAATGTGACCGTTTATTGATGCGTTAATATCTTGTTTCTTTTAACCTTATTGCTGACCCTTGTGCTACTGTCTGTTAATTTGTATCTTGCTTATAAATTCCCTCCTGTAACTGTCCCAGTGGGACTAACAGTACGATAAATAAAAAAATGCAGTTGCGCAAGCATTTTCACCGATACAGCTTGTACATTAGCTGGAGTGTGTGCTGTTTGCAGCGGATACGAAGAAATTATGAAATGCGTCAGCTAATTGAAACCTCAGCAAGAGTGTGCCATCTGGAGGGACTTCATGCACTCTATGCTTGTGTCTAATGTTCAGCAAGTAATTGAGTCGTTTCCAGACCATATTAGAGTGCCTCATTACCTCTTACTACTTATCCACGGAGGCAGTTCTTACGATGATGGTACCTTGGCGCAGTAGTCTCCTTTTCATCGTGCCTTCTTGAAATTAATCAAGCACCGCTACTCCATGCGAACACTACAGAGCCGTATAGGACACCCCACCGAACATGCGGGAAACGCAGCAAAAACTGCCAAAACCATAACGGGAATGCAGCCATAGAGAAAACAATTTGATAATGACTGGACACTGGACAGTAGCTGACCGCAGGAAGCACGTCGCCGCCTTATAGTTCTCACTTCATTCGCGAAGTGGCGCCACCGCCCCGCCAGCGCGCGTTACCAACGCAGACCGCTGCCGAGTCTGTCTGCACGCGTGAATGTTCGGTATCCTGCGTTTTTTTAGCGAGAGCTACATTTGTCTACCAGTCGAGCATTTCGCGGTGGCTGGAAGATGCCAGTTGTGCGCATGCGCCGTTACCATGGCAACTGGAGACGAGCAGGAGGTGCGCTGCGCAGTTCGTCGCCGCCTGCACGCTGCTCTGTCACCCGAACCGCGCTTCGCATGCGCAGCATTGCGTATCAAAGGCGGAGATGTAATGGGCGGCTGTATCGCCACGTTTGACATGCATAAAGAGAAGAGTCGAGCCGCGGCTAAACAGCGGTATAGACTAGAGAAGGTTAACTCTTCCGATCCTGAGTTTGTCGCCTGGCACTTGGCTACTCAACAAAGAAAGAATGAGCGTAAGAAGGCGAAGAGAGCAGCGGAGACGCCCTAGCAGAGAGAGGAACGGCTTGTCGAACGGAGACGGCAGACTGCCGAGCGTAGACGGCGCATAGCCGCCGAGATGGAGCCCAATGTCTCTCATCGCTAAACATACATCGACCACAACAAGCTCAGCCAGGGAAACGTACCTCTCGCTACGGACGTCCTGCCATAGCCGAGCTAAGCCAATGCCATTTTTTTTTGTTATAGCGCGCAAACTGTGTGTCTATGCGTGTTTTTGCGTCCCTGCTGCTCTTAAGCCCCAACTCGATGGACACATCCTACGCGTACCGGCGGAGCGCCTACGCGCACGGGCGTACGCTGGATCCTGTCTGCGCATGCGCAAAGCGCGACGCGCGCGCAGGCGCGAGCAGGGGCAGATATCTGTCCATGTCAGATATCCGCGCCTGAGCGCGCGCGCTTGTGCGCGCGTCGGAAGCGGGGTCCGGTTTACAACAATAGGAGGACGGCGGGAGCTCTCGGGGACTCTTTTCTTTATGGCTTGAACCTATCCCAGGTTCCTGGAACTTTTCTTCGCGGTTTAAGTTGTCCTTTCAGCGCCCCCCAAATCCCCTTTCTTCACACTTGAAATTCCTTCGGTCGGCTCGAGAGGGAGAACGCCCCAGCACAGGGAGCATGGAGGTGTATGACTTTTTTCGACGCTTGGCACGGCGCGGCGCTGGGCGCGTAGGCGCTCCGCCGTACGCCTAGGATGTGTGCATCGAGTTGGGGCTTTAGACGCGGCGTTCTTGCGGCTTCTGAGGATGGGAAGGTGAGAAATGCTTTTTTTTTTGCCAGGCTACGCTGCATTTCAAGGAACTTTGGCTGAGCGCGTTGGCCCGTGTCACGAACTGTGCAGTACGTGTAGGGCGAGCCGTGGCGCGCTGGCTGTTGTGGCGTGGTTAGTTTCGCATTGTTTCACGTCACTTACGAGGACGTGAGGTTTTTTTATGACCCTGAACAATAAATAAGTTCTTCCGAGGGATTTATTGACGGTGTGAGGGGGCGTTAAGATGTGACCAACTAGAAAAAAACGGCAAACGGGTCTAAGACAACTGTTCTCGTAGTGACACCACTAGAGAGGGTTAACACATAGGATTCAAAGGTCAAAAACGAGGAACTTGAGCGTCGAACATTCTGTTACCTGCGCTATTCAAAACACGCATTGCAACCGCGCATTTTGTTTTCAGTGGGCCTAATAGGCACTGTGTGAGCGTCTGGCTTGGAGGCCGTGTTGTAGCCAGCGCTGTACCAAAAACTTTGTCGGACAAAACGCGCGGCCAGCCGTGCATTCAGTCTTTTAGGGGGCGGGAGATAACGTCGGGGAATGGAGGTCTGCTTGAAAATCACTGGGAGATGTCTTCGCCGTCTACTATAGTATGTGTGGTATTGTATGTGCTACACAAATGAGTCGTATGCGAGGTGGGAAATTTATGACATACAGGGGAGTTTAGGACGCGCAGGTTCTTGGGCCCCCGCACGGCCCCACTGCAGTCAAAACGTTCATGTCCCGGAGGCTCATGACGCTGGCAGCCCGGCCTGTGGCGATGGCTTGCTTGGCCGGGTCCTCGGAGCGCAGTAGGGTCTCCCAAGCCTCCCAAGTGGTAAGGTGCTCCAGGCTCCGCGGGGGAGGATCAGCCGGGCAGAGGAAAATGATATGATCGAGAGTGGCTTTGGGGTGGTGGCAGAGGGTACAGGAGGGGTTTGTGTGGACTTGGTGATAGCGCGAGCGTATATAAGGGGAGGGTAAGGTGCGCTTTTGGAGCCGCCTCTATAGTGTCTGATGATAATTGTCGAGGTAGGGATGGGGTGGGGGGTACAGCCGACGCTCGGCTTTGCAGGCCTGCGTCAGTTCACCGAAGGAATGCATGCGCTCCCGTGAGAACCCCAGATCGGAGGCCGCCGGTGCCCAGTTGAGAGAACCTCGGGCTAAAGCGTTGACAGCCTCGTTTCCGCGATTCCCGGAGTGGGCAGGCACCCATATGAGCTCCATGTGGCGGGGCGGGCGTGCGGCGAGGGAGTTCAGTATGCGAAGTGCAGGGACGTGAACTCTCCCGCGGGCGAAATTTAGCATGGCAGTTTTAGAGTCCGATAGTATATGCAGGGCCTCCGTGCTCGTGATGGCTAGGGCAATAGCGGCTTCTTCAGCCTCCTCCGAAGTGGCAGTGGGGATATGTGAAGGGTGGCAATCGGTTGTAGGGAGGGGTTCGTGATGGCTACAACCGCGTCCTCGCCTGTGCATACGGCATCCACCCACACGGCATCCGGTTCCATGCCATAGTGTTTGTGGAGCGCCCGTGCGCGAGCTTTGCGGCGGGGTTCGTGGTAGGTGGGGTGCATGTTTCTGGGGAGAGCTTTAATGAGTATTTCGCGGTGAATGTGGTGGGGACCTGGAGCTTTGTGGGATCCGTGGCTGGTATCCTGATGCCGAGGGTGTGTAGGATTTGTCTGCCGGTAGTGGTTCTCGCGAGACGTATGTATTGTGTCTGTCGGTGGGCCTCGATAAGCTCACCTATCGTGTTGTGTAGGCCTAGATGGAGGAGTTTTTCGGTTGAGGTATTTAGGGGTATGTGTAGTGCTGTCTTAAATGCTGTTCAGATCATGGCATCCGTACGCGAGGTTCGCCAAAGCATGTTGTCCCGGTTCGTCCCTGCGCCGCTTTCGCACGTTTCGCCGGCTCAGATTGTTTTGGTGTAAGTTTTATCAGAATCACACGTGCTCATAATTTAAGTTTTTAACCTGATGCCTCCCGGTGAGAGCGACAACCACTGCTGTGTACCTCAGTGCCATAACAATCACACTACGCACGAGAAGCCCGGCACAAGCTTCTTGCTCATTCCACAGAAAACAGGTTTGTTCAGGTTTGTGCCTCTTTCATTTCATTTCTCCATTCTGCCTGCTATCCTTTATTTCCGCTGCCCCAGCTCAGGTGCTTCAGTATCGATGGCAGATGCCGGGGCTAGCAAAAATCTTTTCCTTCCTTTTTACTATTATTTTTAATAAAACCACTACCACCACCACCAGGTGGTTTGTTGTGCTTTCATTTCTCAGCCTGCTGTGTCTCATGCTTTAATGTAAAGACGGTCATGTGGAGTATTTCCACAGCGGTATAACGTTTATTTCGTCGGAAAAAAATCTGCTGGTAGGCTCGAAATAAATGTCCATGGCGTAGTCTGACAGATGGAAATAGCAATAAATATTTCAGATGCCAGCACATCGAACATGTGATCACTTAGTATAATAATGCCAGCATTTTTATGATGTAACAATTTTGCATAGTGGTTACGTATAATTTCATGCCGTTAAGTTTTGTCTTGAGATGAATAATAGGCAGGCTGCATCACCTCTGCGCCAGTTTGAAAACCATTGTGACAGTACTTTTTGAAATTAAAAAAAAAAGATTTTGAGGAAAGGAAATGGCGCAGTATCTGTCTCACACCTCGGTGGACACCTTTACTGTGCTGTAAGGGACGGGATAAAGGAGGGAGTGAAAGACGAAAGAGCTACCGTAGTTGCGGGCTCCGGAATAATTTCGAACCGTGGTTAGCGCGAATTTCGAAAGTGGTTAGCGCGCTCGGCTACTGATCCGGAGTTCCGGGTTCGACCCCGACCACGGCGGCTGCTTTTTTATGGAGGCAAAACGCTGCGGCACCAGTGTGCTGTGCGATGTCAGTGCATGTTAAAGATCCCCAGGTGGTCGAAATTATTCCGGAGCCCTCCACTACGGCATCTCTTCCTTTCTTCTTTCACTCCCTTCCTTATCCCTTCCCTTACTGCGCGGTTCAGGTGTCCAACGATATATGAGACAGATACTGCGCCATTTCCTTTCCCCAAAAACCAATTAATAATATTATAATTTCGACCACCTGGGGATCTTTTAAGGGCGACCCACATGGAGCGAACTTGCACTGCGGATTTTGAGTGGCGTGGCGGAACGCCGCCGCACCGCCGCCGTGCAGCATCACAAGCGGCAGAAAACGGGCGGCTGCCGCCAGACCGCTGCCGCCAGGATTTAGAAGCGGCGTGATTTCAAATGCATAGCAAAATGCTGAAAAGAACAGCTTTGCATGTGCAATTAAGGTATTATTCATTCAATGACGACAAAGAGGACGAATTATTCTTTGTGACCCCTTTCTGAACCAAAATAGTGAACCTCTTTTAACCTCCCGAGCTTCCTGACGTGAACCGACGCATAGTGGCTAAGCCTAGCAGCTTTGAAAATCCAGAAGCATTCTGAAAATCTGGCGTGTTTCATCACTAAAATTTTGTGGCGCGGGCATCTTCAGACAAAGCGAAAGCTTCGTGCGACTTTTGTTTGCCTGAACGTGAGGCACAGTGTAGCGGCAACGACGAGTTTTTGGTGAAGCGAAAGGCTGCTTTGGCAGGCGCGGTCATGTTGTAGAAGCGGGCGGAAGTCAGACGCGGTCGCGCCCTGATTGGTCCGCGCTGACAGCCCACGTTGGCCGCTCCGGCCAGCGGCTGACCGCCGGGGGCAATGTAGCCCGGCTTGATCGGCAGCGAACGGCCGCTCGGCGGCCGGGCGCGTTTTCCGCAGGAAAACCGCTCCATGTGGGTCGCCCTTAACGTGCATTGACATCGCACAGCACACGGGCGCCTTTTGCCTTTCGCCTCCATCGAAAGGCGGTCGCCGCGGTCGGGTTCGAACCCGGGTACTCCGGTTCAGTAGCTGAGTGCCCTGACCACTGAGCCACCACGACGGATATCTAGATTCAGCTAATGCACGGTAGCACTGAATGTCTGATAGCCCGTTGTCACCAACACTTGCGGACACTTTTGTTTGGATGATAGTGAAACATTTAGTGCTTATACCTGATCCAAGCAGGGAGGCAGTGCATCAAACACGTACGCAGGTCGACCATATGGATTCCATGCAGAGGAAGAGGAGTCATTTGAGGAAATGAACCAGTGGACTGTGCACTGCCTGTGGAGTATGCAGCGACCACTTCACAGCACAAGACTTCACCCGTACCGGGCGTACAAGGATTACAATGGTGGCCGCACCTATATGGAGAAAAAGAAATGTTCATTTCATAAGGCATCTGCCGTCTCTTGGAATGGCACTGTTGGACAAAGGCCTAGGCACAGATGCTCTGCTGGCTGGTGAAAAGCACTTGCAGTCTAAATTATTTTTGCATTTTACGAGACCAAAAACAATGTTTTCGCGCCGAAAGAATAAGTGGCCACACACGGACACGAAAGAACAGCACATGACAAAACAGAATGCGTCAAAACAGCGCACAAAAATAGCAAAGCGACAAAACAGCACAGGGAATGAACGGCACATCGACAAAACAGCACAGGGAAAAAATGGCTAGCGCCGGACAGCACGCCAGACAAAATGGCACACCGACAAAGCCGCACACACACAAAAAAAGCCCGACGACAAAACAGCACAACGGAGTATGGTGCAGCACTACAGCGTTGCTGGAGGGGTGGACTATAATAGCCATAACCGTAAACGCTATATGACTACGCATACGGCAGCGACCTGTGGAGTTAGGGACTGCTCGTTTCGTTGATTCATTCAGAAACAGGGCAGGCTCATTCACTGATGAACAGCGTTGTTTGAACGGCGCATATGACAGAACTAGTGGTTAGGCAGTCTTGCTTACTTGAGTAAAATGATGTAGTTTCTTTCTGCATAACGCCAGCAGAAACTGGGCAACTGAGAGATAAAATGGCCCGGGCATCTGCTCTACGGTCAAATGTCCCTGGTAGCTGATGTTGTCTTATTCGCTAGCTATGTTCGGCTTCCTTGGCTGCTTTTGATGCATTACGTGCCACCGCACGCAGCCATTTCCTTTTCGAGCTGCTAAGCAGCATGCATGGTGTCTCTCGTTTGAATTCGCTCATTTGCGTGCAATAAACCTCGCCCGCTTTTTAGCGGCCATAGCTAACATTTGTTGCTATCACGACTTCCAAAGCATAGCGAGAGAAGCTACCAGTTAGAACGGGGAGAGCGAGAGGCTACTGCGATGGCCAATTGCTCCAAGGGATCGGGAATCTTAGCCAGCTTAGCTGCTCTGGGCGGCAATGGTCAAGTTAAGACTGATGTATTATCATTTTTTTCTGCTTAATACGTTTCTGAAGCAAAAAAAGGTCGGAAGTTCGGAACCATGGAAATGGAACTTAAAAGCTGCAACAAAAAATAACACGAACGAAAGTGGTAAAAGATAATCGACATCTAATTTTAGTTTCATGCCATAGCATTCGGACATCGAGCCTAACTTCCTTTTATTGAAACGATCTTCACTACACCGAATAAATCTATTCGCTATTTTGGTCACGAAACAGAACGGTTGAGAAAGCATAAAGTATGTTTGAGTATTGAAGCATACGTCAGACTACATGCCAAATCGACAGAAAATAGAAAAACTAACTTAATTTAGACTCGAGCAAATTAGAATGGAGTTGAGCACGCTGTTTTTCTTTCCCACGTGATCAGTGCATATGAGAGCTGCGTTATTTGGTTTACAGCCATGGTGCCTCTATTTCAGCACAGCTAAATTGCATTGATGAATGCAGTACGCACTTCGTAATAATCTGCTCCACCTTGGGGGATTCCCATAAAGACTTGATCAGTACGTACTTTACGGGACTTAGAGAGTGCAGCTGCTGTTGCCGCGGGGTTTCATGACGCTGGCCGTATATTGCTTAAGTATACTACTTTAAGAAGCAGCGCACACGTTTTTCACCAAGCAATGAAATTACTATCTCCACGAAAGTGACTACCCCGATTTAAGCTGTGTACAGCCCACGAGGTTCGCTTCCAACCCGTGTGCGGTTCTTTGCTAGCATCCCTAAAATCTTCCTATAGGGGCGCGGGCAATCGCTAGAGCCTTTGCGCTCGCGCACGAATGGCGCTGTGTGCACATTGTTTTCGACGTGGAAAATGCAGCTAATTTCTGGCGTTCTTCTTGCTATCCACATTGTGTCTTGTCATACTTGTACGTCAGAAAAAATACCTATAAAAATGCTTTTGAAGAAAACTCAGTGCTTGACAGGCATAAAGGATGTTCCCATAAGTGCGCTGCCATGCATCACGAATTGGAGGAGATGCTGTGTACTGACGCATTGGGGCAGTCCCAGGGCCGCTTTGTATGCTGAACGTATAATGCTGTTCACAGCTTCCTCGTCCTTCTGGCGAAGGTGGTAGTAGGGGTGGGTAGGATAGACTATATCCTGCTGAGGAGGAAAGCCGACAAAGGTTGTCCTGCTTCACACCTCTGCGTCGGGTGCCGATGTGGCGGATGAGGCCGTTGATCTGATTGGCTGTAGTGCGCAGGCGCTGAATGGCCTCCGAGTTTTGTGTGTTGTTCTGTATTTCCATGAAATCTACAATACGCTCACAGAAGTCATGAGGCACACCACAAGACCACCCAAATGCACCGGCTTTCCTGCACCAAACACGGCCGGCTCATACTTGACCGCCTCAACATCAACCCCATAGGCGACGTCCACCCCACGGCCCCCTTCACACAGGGGTCCATAGCCGCCTTGTCGTCAAACCAATGCATAAAAACATGCCACCTGGCCGCCATGATACGCGCAGCAAGCTCAAAGCCCAAGCACTGCATGCCACGTAGCTTTCCGACGAGCGCGCAATATACGTAGACGCTGCACGGCAAAATGCAACCACATACGTGGCTTGTGCAGCCACGCCACAATCCACTCTCGTCACCACCACCGTGCACAGTATACGAGCCTGCACTTCCACCGCGGCGGAAGAAAACCGCCATCGCGCTGACAATCGCTGACTCACGTGCGCGCACAGTCCTAAGCGAATCTAAGAGTGCGATACAAAATTACTCGGTAGGTCTGCAATTCCGCTGGACGCATCCTTCGCGGCTGCACTCCAGACCATAAGATCAACCTAGTCTGGGTACCCGCCGACACGGGCAGCTGGAAACGAAAAGGTAGACCAACTAGACGGAGGCCTAACCAACCGGGCGGCCGGCCCCACGGATCCAGCCGCTCTAGCTGAGGCTCCCCAGACCTTTGCCGAAATCATCAACCTCCACAGGGAGACAAGACGGCAATTCCCGCCTTGCTACCCCGACATAAATCGAGCGCAAGCCACCATGCTCCACAGGTTGCAGGTACACTCAATCCTTAGCCATTCATAGAATATCACTCATCACAGACGGAGAATACGACCCGGCATGGCAAAATCGTAACCAAGGAGAAATCGCCACCCAGGCGCATATCCTCTGGGGTTACGCGAGAAACCCGCCCTCACGAACCTTACTGCCAGCTCCCTCCGAGGAGGGATGGAACCAACTGTTCGGAAGGCCAGACAAGACCACCTAACTGGCACCCCTCTCTTGAGCTCAGCAAGTCGCCCCCACCTGGGGGTCACACCAAGCCCACCTGCCATAAATAGCGACATTTTATGGCAATATATAGTTGTTTCTCTCTCTCAATGCGTGTTGAAAAGTGCCCAAACCGAACACATGCGACAAAAAAGCGAGGAACCACCGAACAGGTTACGGCGGCCAGCTTTCGGGTAAACGTGTTTTAGACGATTCAGCTCATGCCTAGATATGACCCCATCCGCACAAACCTGCGGCGCTTGCATAAATTAGTACAAATATTGTGGTTATCAGGAAAAACAAAGTGCGTGAGTGCCGATCATGGACAATTATGAAGGAAAGGAATATGCTATATAGATGAAAAATGTAAATATCATGCTATCTGTAAATTGAAGAACAAAATGGGAAAGACTAGATGTATTGGTCGGTGGCACCTTTCGATTGGTGAAGGCAGATCGTTAATCGATTTTTTATCTTGCGTGGATGCCGTACTCATGCTTCGTCTGTGATGCTTAGCTTTCCGCGCAGCTTAACAGTGGCTTAAAGAAGCACATGAAAAAACTAACTAGCTTCGGGAAAACGGAATGGTAAGTGGTGATGTGGTGTTTTACGGCAGGCGTTCCTTTTTGCTTTGTTGTCTTGTTTTAAATTTATCACATCGCTTGCTGATAGTGTTTTTAGAAAAGATCAATGAATGCACAGTTCTTAACAACGTATCTTCGAGGTATATACTCAGGGCTACATGAGTAATTATGAGCATGTGAAGTAAACATGTCCCCGCCGCGGTGGCTCAGTGGTTAGGGCGCTCGACTACTGATCCGGAGTTCCCGGGTTCGAACCCGACCTCGGCGGCTGCGTTTTTATGGAGGAAAAACGCTAAGGCGCCCGTGTGCTGTGCAATGTCAGTGCAAGTTAAAGATCCCCAGGTGGTCCAAATTATTCCGGAGCCCTCCACTACGGCAACCCTCTCTTCCTTTCTTATTTCACTCCCTCCTTTATCCCTTCCCTTACGGCGCGGTTCAGGTGTTCAACGATATATGAGACAGATGCTGCGCCATTTCCTTTCCCCCAAACACCAATTAATATGATTAAACATGTCGCAAATAATAATAATAATAATAATAATAATAATAATAATAATAATAATAATAATAATAATAATAATAATAATAATAATAATAACAACAACATTACATGGGAGTGCAAACGCAACTATGCATTCCATCATCATCATCATCATCATCATCATCATAATCATCATCATCATCATCATCAGCCTTACTACACCCACTGCGGGGCAAAGGCCTCTCCCATGTCTCTCCAATTAACCCTGTCCTTTGCCAGCTGCATCCACCCTTTGCCTGCAAACTTCTTAATCTCATCCGCCCACCTAATCTTCTGCCGCCCCCCTGCTACGCTTACTTTCGCTTGGAATCCATTCCGTTACCATTAAGGACCAGCGGTTATCTTGCCTTCGCATTACATGCCCTGCCCAAGCCCATTTCTTTCTCTTGATTTCGACTAGGATGTTCCCTCACCCACTCTGCCCGCTTCCGGTCTCTTAACGTTACACCTATCATTTTTCTTTCCATGGCTGGCTGCGTTGTCCTTAACTTAATCTGAACTCTTTTCGTTAGCCTCCACGTTTCTGTCCCGTAGGTGAGTACCGGTAAGGCCGCTCATGATCTGCGAGAACTTGCCATATGCGCTCCACCCCATTCTTATCCTTCTAGTTATCTCCCTCTCATGATCCGGATCAGCTGTCACTACGTGCCCTAAGTAGACGTATTCCGGCACAACTTCTAGGCTCTCGCTGCCAAATGTGAACTGTTGTTCGTTTGCTAGGCTGTTGAACATTACCTTGATTTTCTGCATGTTAATTTTTAGACCCATCGTTCTTCTCTGCTTGTCTAACTCATTGATCATAATTTGCAGTTCACCTCCTGAGTGACCAGCAAGGTAATGTCATCAGCGAATCGCAGATTATTTAGGTATTCTCCATTTATTCTTATTCCCAACTGTTCCCACTTCAAACCTCGGAATACCTCCTGTAAACAGGCGGTGAATAGCTGCTCACCAGCAGCGAGCTCACAGTCCAAAGGGCCCTTGTGCAGCACGCATGCGAAGCAGCAAGACTCAGCGGAGCTTTGGAATAGGGGCCCGACCTTGCGAAGAGGCCAGACGTCAACGATGAAGACGACGGCCCACCGCTAATCTCATTGGGATTTCAATAAATGTTTTTCTCTCTCTCTCGACCACCTGGGGATCTTTAATGTGCACTCACATCGCACAGCACACGGGCGCCTTAGCGTTTTGCCTCCATAAAAACGCAGCCGCCGCGGTCGGGTTTGAACCCGGGAACTCCGGGTCAGTAGCCGAGCGCCCTACTGAAGCCACCACGGCGGGTTTTTGTTCTTGCAGTGGTTACATATCGGGGGTGTCTAAATTGGTTTTTAAAGAAAGGAAATGGCGCAGTAATTGACCACGGGGGGGGGGGGGGGGGGGGGGGGGGGTTGAAAGAGGGTCGGCCGTCAAGCCCGAGGTTTATCTAACCGAGGGACAGGAGACCTTTCGTGAACGGACGCGCCCGCCGATGCGCCTCGCTCCTGCGCGGACATTACAAACTTTAATCTCGAGCTAAGATGCACGTATCCCGCCCCTCAGCCCGACCTGGACAGGGCGCAAGCCATGACACTCGGACGCCTACAAACAAAGGCCATTCTTAGCCCCTACCGACTATGTTTACAAACTGTGAATACGACCCTGCATGCTCGCACTGCTTTGACGGGACAAACGCCACCCAAGACCATATATTATGGTAATGCGCTAAGAAACTGCCTCCCACGAGGCGCCGACGACACTCTTGCCAGGTACCTCGGCGGAGGAATGGAACAAGTTCTCGGCTAGTTCAAGAAAAACAAGGCAGTTGCCCCTCATTACGCGAGCTTGAGAAGTCGCCCCCGACTGGGGACATTCCGGACTCGTCCAGGTCCAACAAATCACTTCCGTTTTGCGGCAATGAAGTTGTAACCATCACCTGTCCCTTCCGTTACGCCGGGGCGATTCGGGTGTCCACTGAGATATGCGAGACAGTTACTGCATCAATTCCTTTCCCAAAAACCAATTTTTAGGCTCAGTAGCATACCGGCCGCATTTCCTCAGAGGTTGGATCGTTCGGCAACTGATCCGGAGTACCCGGGTTCGAACTCGAACGCGGTGGCCGCGTTCCGATGGAGGCGAAACGCTAAAGTCCAACTCGATGCACCCTTCAGAGGCGTACACGCGAAGCGCCTACGAACACGAGCGTCTGGAAAACCGGTCTGCGCATGCGCGAGTGGGGCGCGAGCAGGGCGCAAATATCTGACAATGTCAGATAGATGCCCGCGCCCGGACGCGCCGGAAGGAATTGGCCGGTTTCTGACCGACGTGCACCAGTAAGAGCTCAGCTCTCCCAACATCCGGTACGGCCTTTCGCGCAGTTTCTTCGTTTTTTCTTGGTTCACCTGCAGCTGCGGTGATGGCCCAGGATAAAATAATAAATAACGAACTACTCATTGCTACTGTAGAGAGGCAGCGCTCCCCTGTGGCTGGCAAGTTTCAGCCGGTGTCAGCCTATGCTGACTAGCAACGCCACGGCAGTACTAGTGTTCCTGTATATTACAGGAACACTAGGAACCGCGAGCGATGCGCGGGCACAAGCGCGCGCCAGCATCTGGCCATGGTATTACGCTTCGCTTTCGACGTCCGACGCGGTGCGGCACTAGGCGCGTAGGTGCTTCGCGTGTACGTCTGGCAAGTGTTCATAGAGGTGGAGCTTAAGGCGCCCGTGTGCTGTGCGATTTCATAGCACTTTAACGATCCCCTGGTGGTCGAAATTATTCTGGACCTCTCCACTACGGGATCTTTTTCTTCCTTTCTTCTCTTAGTCCCTCCTTTATCCCTTTCCTTACGGAGCGGTTCAGGTGTCGGCCGATATGAGGCAGATACTGTGGTATTTCCTTTCCGCAAAAAACAATTTTCAGTTTTCAGTAGCCGAGCGCGCTAACCACTGGTGGTAGTGGTGGAGAAAAATTATATTAATATGAACGCCCAAAATAAGGAAAATTACGCAGCAGCATCGTCCTCCGCTCAGGTCGCCAGCCGAAGTTGGAGATCCGGCTTGGTGCTGGACAAAGCAGCCTCCCGCTGCTGTGGACTGGTTAGGTGCCATGAGGCAGGGGCACGAGAGAGAGGGTTTATTGACGAAAAAGGCAGAGAGGTTGGCCGGAAAAATAAATGTCTGGCCTTCTACTCTGCACTGGGGAACGGGAAGAGAAGAAGAAAAAAGGGTCACGATGGGTGATGATGATGGGAGGAGGCAGATGAAAAAAGACAGAAAAAACAAGGCACATTTTAAACATCACAAACGCGAGGCAAGGCCCGGGTCGCTTAAAAAGCGTGAGAGCGCTCGCGTTGCCTGTACTGTTTTCGAACTATCTGGCCAAGCGCCGACGGTCAAATCCTCCGAGAGGGGCCTGGTGTTAAAAGAGTGCAAAGCAGATCTTTTGATAGGCTAACAACAAGAACAACAGATGCTAGCATGAGTCTTTCTCGTGCATATGCTGGGCACGCCACTAAAACATGGTTTACAGTCTCTAGCACGACACATGTGGTACAGTCCAGGGGGTCCGCTTGTCCAATTAGTGCAAATACTTGCGCGTGAAGGCGACGATTAAATGTAACCCATGGATTATACATGAAATAGGGCGTGGTATTTCGTGAGGAACAGAAAAGGTCATCGCCGAATCTAGCCGTTTAAGGCGGATGTCAGGTGCCTGGCAGGGCCAAATATCTAGCCGTCGCACTCCTCATAGATCCCGAAAGGAGACAAGTGGTGTCCGCTCTGGAGAACGCACAGCTGTGCGCTGGCCACTGCTGAAGGCGCTCCTTGCTTCAGCGTCGGCGGTCTAATTTCCATCGAGTCCGCAGTGTCAAGGGTTACACTGAAACACTGTGCGGTGGCCTGTTTCCTGAGCAGATGACAGGAGTCTAATGACAGGGACGTCAACTTGACCACGCCGCCGCGACCGGAACTGATGACCCCGCCGACCCGAGAAGCCGCCAACAAATTCGAACACAGCCCCTGCCCATGCCGTTCGGTGTGTTCATGGGCCTCGGCCGTCGGCTCAATGTGACCTACGCACGGCCCGGAAGCTTCCTGGACCAGCGGTCATTCATTCGATCATCAATCTGCTCATCTCTTTCATCGTGATGTCAAGCCCTGCATCTTCTCTTCTGTGTTCATCCCTCCTGTCACACCCATCGTCACGTCCTGCGTTTCATCTTCACGGCCGTTCTTCTAGTTCGCGCGATCATGACGATCGCTCGGCAGCCCCGGGTCGTGTCACGGATTAAAACACGACAAAGTGGGCAGTGGCGCGGCGCGGAGCGCTAGCGCTAGGCCCACCGCCATATAATCATTCCTTCGCCATCTGTCACGTAGTCCGGTCTCCAGCGGCTTGCCGTCACGTACCAATATCAATAGCCAGAGCTTGGTAGGCGGTGCGGCGTAGGAAGCATACCAAAATTTATAGCGCAGGTTTACAGCCAGTGAAAATGCACCACTCCTGAGGCGGTTCTCCGCAGATGTGGCGAATCGCTTCCCGAAGGCCCGCAAGCTCTGCAGCGGTTGAAGTAGAATTGTGTCCTAAAATGAATCTCCGGGCCGTCTGCTGAGCAGGAATTACCAAAGCTGCTGTCGATGCCTTTGGTCACGCAGACCCATCAGAGTTTACTTGCACACAGTTTTGGTATTCTGACCAGATGTAGGCAAGAGCAAGTGTGCTGGGCAGGAGAGTAGGATACGAGCGCAATCGGCTTTTGAGCAGCGACACAAGCGCCAGGCCGGCAAGTACGTTCCGGGACGGAGGAGAGCAAGACGTGCGGGAGTAAGAAAGGTGTGAAACTTAAGGTGGCGCCACAAGCGTTGGTGGTGCTGGGAAAGGGATTTGTGCGGTGGGGGGAGAGTGAGACGAGAAAACGGTAGTGCAAGGTAATGCCACGGTAAGTGAGGAGCGCGTCGCGCATATCGATTTCCAGCGGGGGTGGGCTTACTCGGTCAGTCGATTCGCGAGCGATGGAATTAGTTGCCTCGTGGCCGGGATGGACCGCGTGAGCGGGCATCCGAATGATTTTAACGGGGCGAGAGGGGACGGTGCCAGAATGTAAGATGCTGCGGGCGGGGGTGCGACCCGTCCACGGAGGAAGACTATAGTCTTGCTCCGTGCACCCGTCCAACCGCGTAGTTGTGGACCGCAGGCTTGGAGCCACTGAAAATGCATTCCGCGGAGTTTTGCGGGATCGCAAGTGCAATAGCTGCCTCCTCGGCGTCTTCAGAGGTCGAAGTGCACACTGCGCTAACCACTGAGCCAGCGCAGGGAATGACGATTTAAATGCCAGCGTATCCAGTAAAACACAACTTACGGCCGTGAAACAGGGGGCTTAACAACGAAAATGTTTCACCTATACAGTGAGCTTACATAACGCAACATTTGCATGCTTGGCAACAAAAAAGAAGTGTGGTGGTGGTTCTAGAGGAAAGGAATTGGCACAGTAACTGTCTCACGCATCTCGGTAGACACGCGAACCACGCCTTAAGGAAGAGATAAAGGAGGGAGCGAAAGAAGAAAGGTAGAAAGAGGTGCCATAGTGGAAAGCTGTGGAATAATTTCGACCACCTGTCACACTGGCGACGACTATAAACTCAGACTGCTCCATACCCCCATACTACTACATGCCCGATACCCTGACCAATTCCCCTCGTCATGCAAACTGCGGCAAACCAGGAGATTTTCTACACACTCTGCTCACATGCCACACCTTCCCTCATCCCACATCACCGACCGTGGCGGAGTCTTACTGCGAGACTCTTCTGACCGAAACATCTCAAGACCAAGCGCCGGCTCATCTCCAGCGCTCTGAGGAGGATTGCTCTCCAAGGGCTATCCTTCGCTTTGTAGGGGTTTGTAGGGGTTTATAAGCAGATGCGCGTAAGTTTTCTGGAAATAGCCTTAGAGTGTCTTCGTCTTTCCATGCTTTGTGCGTGCACGACCTCGGAATTACCATGTAGATAATGGCTATGAGGAAAGGAAACACACCGAAATACTCACTTTCAGGAAACACCAAGGAAATTGCATGAGAAAAAGGGTGATGTAGGGGCTGAAAGAAAAGAGACGCCGTTGTGGAGCGAACCCATATCTCGGAAAAGCTGGCCACCGGTTACCGAGCAGAAAAGACAAACACTGGCAGGAGAAAAAGTTTAATGTCAAAACGTGAAAAACGGCACACACACGTGGAAGAGAAAGAAAAGTTCAACGGAAAGGCAACAGCGAACACAACAGTCAACAGACATCGCGGGGCTTCGAGGCTTCGCGCAGTACGAAGGAGCTGGTTTCCCTTGCTTCAAGAAGCCATGGTGAAGAACTCGATCAGCTGACAAATTACACAGTAGACGACACACAAGGCGATGCATGAGTCTAACACCGGAGGCGGCTTGGAGCATGTACAGCTGGTTCATGTCGCGTAGCTTGCTCATGGGTCAGGAGAAGTTGCAGAGAAAAAAAAAAACTTCGTCACCTTCAAAACGTCTGTCAAGTCAGGGCCTCTCTTCTGGCTCGACCGGCTGGCTTTTCGGAGTAGGCTTAATGTCCGCCGCGTTCCTGAACACGTAGCCCTGGCTCCCCAGGTCACCGGCGATGTAGCCGCTCTCGGGCAGGCACGGCATTTTCAGCTCTTCGGGAACGAAGTCTTGGTCCTCCATGTAAATGGGCTTCACTCGTGAAGGAATAGGACTATGAGGCGCCTTTTCGAAAAACGCGTCGCCCCCACCGAGCATCGCGTTCTCGTGGAACTTGCAGTTGAAGTTCACCGTCTCTGAATCGTGCTGCATCACTTCACCGCAAGCGCTGGAGTCAGCTTTCGACGCCTGAGTGCCGGTGTCCATGTCTGGGTGCGCAGTCTTAGGGGGCTGGGTTGCCTCATCACCCCCGCCACGCTCCATAGTAGCCATATCCTTCGATGAGGTAGCAAAGCGGACGTCTAGGCCTGAAAAAGAACGCGGTCGGAATGCGTTTCCTTTTTTTTTGCACGTGCCGAACGTTGCCGCATCTTTTTCGTTTTCCGTTGGCATGTGAGCGGCGAAAAACCAGAAATCGATGTTTTCATGTACAAACATCGAAGTAAACGAGAAAAGGGATACGAAGATGGACGTACTGAGGTTGAAAATTATATTTTTCTTTGGGAAATAATAATAATAATAATAATAATAATAATAATAATAATAATAATAATAATAATAATAATTAGTTTTTGGGGAAAGGAAATGGCGCAGTATCTTCCTCTTATACCGTTGGACTCCTGAACCGCGCCGTAAGAGAAGAGATAAAGGAGGGAGTGAAAGCAGAAAGGAGGTAGGAAAGGCGCAGTAACCCGGTTTTGCTCGTGGATGTGGCGTCACCTCTCGGGAGCCTCAAGAAAGCTAAGAACAGGGAAGCGTATAGCAGACGACACCGAGAGCGCATCACGTGAGACGGGTTACCAAGTTCTGGTAGGAGGAAAAAAAGTGTGATGAAAAGAGCAGTGAAAAACGACGACGGGTGGTGGTGGTGGTGAAAAATTTCGTTGAGCGAAGGGAGAGGTTACAGGTAAAAAAAGGCCCTTTACATGGGTGGAGTCCTAAGTCCGGGACTCCACTGGACGAGGCGGCTACACGCGCCCATTGGACTGGAGCCCTCTGAGAATCCAGCCCCGAGCAGTTGAGCAGGGCTGCCTCCCATGCCTCGCGGGAAGGGAAGGGTTTGGGAGCCCACTGACGATTGTACGTTATCTGCAAGTACGTGATGAGAAAAGCTTGAAATAGAGACAATGAGGAACCAGATAAAACCATATTATCAATAAGGAGTGTAGTCGGTAGCATGACTAATTGTCAGCGAGGATATACTGGGAGTTTAGAAACGGGTATTTGCTTCAGCTGCGTTCCTAAATGGGTGGATATGGGAAGTTCGATCTAACTGCTGCTTAAATTGCAGTGCTTTTGCGTTTAGAAATGCGATAACACAAGACAGGCATAGTGCAAATACATGCCGGCTCGACACCGACGTTAGTGATTGGCGGACACTTGGGCCGACTTCTCGCGTCAGCCTAGAACCGACGCCCCCAGAGAGACCGATGAGGGTTCTGGCGCTCGCACCCGTTCCTCAAAGTTGACAGCGTGTTGCATGTGTAGTCGGTCAAGAATGCGGCGACCGGATGGCGTGTGTGACAGGCGCGTATATTGGTTGAGGAGATGTGCGTCTCGGAGTTCCCCGATTGGTGTTGAGCACCGCCAAGTTGAACAAACTCTGGTTGGATGTGGTAATGGGAAGACCAAGAGCCCGTTTATAACTTTGCGGTGCATGACCTTGAGTTCGTCCTCCTCGTGTTTGCGCATGCGAAAGTACGGGGTTGAGTAGAAAATTATACTCGTTACAAAGGCATGTGACAGCCGCAAGGCATCTTTGCTTCGTAACCTCTCCCCCCCCCCCCCCCCCCCTGCTTATTGCTTATTATGTGGGCCGTATTGGGAGAGTCGGCGGACCATACGGCCCACCTGGTTACCATGCATGCGTTGTTTTGCGAGTGTTGTGTCCGGTGTGCGTTGTTGGTGAATTAAGAGGCCGAGGATGCGGATCTCCATGGACTCTCTAATCGGACCAGAAGGGAGTGTGAGGTGAATTGAAGCGCCCTCCCGTGGAGATGGTCGAATGTGGACAAATTCTGATTTGGTGGGAGCACACTGGAGACCACAGTATGCAGCGTAAGCGTCCACTTCTTTCGCTGCCTGTTGCAGGCAGGTCTCCATGTGTCCAAGATTTCCTTTTGTTGCCCAGGTAGAGATATCCGCATATAGGGCCTATCGGATGCTTGGCATGGAGCTTAATTTGGCGAGGTCTTTTATTGCGAGGTTGAACAGAGGAGGAGAGATAAAAGCGCAGCCTGTGGTGTACCCCGGGATCCGATGGTATGGGGTTTATGTTCCTTGTCTTGAATTCGAATGTAGGCCTGTCGACCTGTGAGAAATTGCCAGATGTAGCATTTCGATGGAGGCGAAACGCTAAGGCGCTTGTGTGCTGTGCAATGTCAGTGCACGTTAAAGATCCCCAGGTGGTCGAAAATATTCCGGAGCCCTCCACTACGGCACCTCTTCCTTTTTTCTCTCAGTCCCTCCGCTATCTCTTCCCTTACGACGCGGTTCAGGTGTCCGCCGAGATTGAAGACAGATACTGTGCCATTCACTTTCCTCAAAAACCAAATTTATGGATGACGTTACCAAATCAGCGGAACAAAGAATCCGTCAGTTTATTAAAGCGGAAGCTTTACTACGCTACTTCGGTGGTTTCGTGTCATCAAAACGTGTCCGCCGCCATTGTGGGGAACTAGATAAAGAGAACCTCGAAAAAGTGGTTATAATCAAAGGAGGACAATGTGAGGATGGGGCGCAAAATATTTGGTGACGATCGGACGAATAGGTAATTAATTAGAGCCAAAATAGTGCAAAAAATGGCTTTGGTCAGGGCAAGAGTTGCGCCAAATTTGAAACGCCGGAAGTGTTTCTCATCGTTTGATTCCGGAGAAACTGCTTAACGAAGAAACTGCTTAGTATGGGAGTCCACAATACCTGTGCGGAGATCACCAGGGCAGTAAGAGGAGCGCAAATTTGGAGGCTTAGCTCCTCAATAGCAGGCAGGCAGATCCTCAATGACCTAGGGGAGAGCGAGAGGAAACCACCGTATACTGCAGAGCTAATCCCCTTAGACATTCGAAAGCATCTAAAAATTGCCAATATACCTAAGAAAATGCACCCGGAGCATGATAAAGAAAAGAGAAGACATAGAGCTCGAACAATAATTAACAATCTTGCCCGGGACCCGCCGCGTAACATAGCCTTCTGCGACGCAGCCTGTGGGTCCGATGGCGCCTCCGTCATTGCCACCGTTGATGGGAATGGGGAGAAAGTGACTGTAGCATCGATTAACACTAGGAATGCGTTAGTGGCAGAGGAGGCCGCTATTGCCCTAGCGTGCGTCAGTGCCAAAGCCAAGATCATCTCTGACAGTAAGGAGGTGCTCACGACTTTTGTCGCCAAGTTACTAAGAAGATACCTCTCACGCAGAGAGGTCTCCCTCATATGGGTTCCTGCTCATGAGGGCACAGTAAGGCTGCTCGCTGCTTTGCTCGAGAATTATACATCCGAGCTGCTCTGGACGTGCCGCTGAGTGGAAATAAAGAGCCTCTCATAACGTATAAAGAAATAACCAAAACACTTAGACTGGATAGGAGAACACTCTCACTTCCGGATAGGTAACTCACTCCAAAGGAGTGCAGGGCCTGGAGGAGGCTTCAGGTCAACAGATTCTTTCCGTACTCTTTACTACACGATGAAGACACTGGGGAGCCTGAGCTCTGCAGTAGCTGCCACAGAATGACTTCGCAAAACCACTTTATTTGGGAGTGTCAGGATTCTCCTGGGGCTAAATCACAAAGCATCCCAGACCTTGCCACCTGGGAAGAGCTGATCCGGAGCCACGACTTGGATCAGCTAAGACTCCTCATCCGTCAGGCGGAGACAGCTTACTACAAGACTTTCTCCGCGGTTTCCGGTGCTCAGAGCCGGCCGGGAGGCACCCACTCCTAATTGCTGCGCCCCCACCGTGAGGCCTCATGCCTTCGCCCCATTTTCTTGCCACTTCAGCATTAAATGAGCTAGCCTGCTGTAATGACCAGGGTTGCATGAAAAATTTCCATTTAAACTGTCGTTCGGCAAACATGCAAATAACAATACTGTAGAAGCATGATCACTAATTGATTCCTTTGAATTTTATTTCGACGTGATCTTGTTCACGGAAGCATAATACCACGATGATTCCAGTTATCTCAATCTTTTTTAAGAGAATTTTATTTTTCCGAAAATATCTACAGTGCTAAGGACTGTTTACACAGGTGGTGTGGTTTTCAAGGACATAACAATGAGTCATCATTGTACTGGTATCACATAGTTGCAAATGACATTTCAGTAAACAATTCGTGGTTTCTACACGAGCTGGCTTAAACCAGCTTCATTATGAACTTAAGTAGAATACAAGGAAGGAAAAGATGAGCAACACTCGCCAAACTTCCTAATACGGAAGGATGGGCGTGGACACACCTCTATCGCTAACAACAATGAAATTTGTTGACCAGCTGAGGAGGAAGGCCTCCTCACCCAACACGACGAGTACTTCATTGAAGTGTTTGAGCATCAAAGTTTTGAGGCGGTACAGTAAATGGAACATTGCTTTCTGCGGGCGTCCCCTCAAGACACCAAGTCCCCTCCTTTTCCAGAGTACATAAGCACCCACACACATTATTAATTCAACAAAGAAATCACGATTGCGACTCTGCGACCGCATGCGCACCTGGAACGTGTGCGTTACCAAGTGCCAGAAAGTGCGCGCGACTGGGCATTCAAAAGCGGCATGGTTCAGAGTTTCAGTTCGACCGCATTGCGGACATGAGCCGGAGTGCTCCACGCCCCACGCCGCTAGGCGGTCAGCTGTGGGTAACGCTTGCCATTCGCGAAGCCAGGTAAAATTGGATACATCAGCGGGGTGAGAGGCAAAGATTTTTTGCTTCCGCCTTTTGCGCACTTTCCTGCGCTGGTCTACATTCACGGTGCGAAACGCAACATATTCGCAAGTTTCACTCGCGGACAATTCTTTCAAATCACATTCAGGAAGTGTACCTTCAAGAAAATGTAAGGATCTCACGACATATGCATAGAAAGCTGGCGACTTTTCAGCCCCAGGGTCTTTCCAATTTGATAACTAAAAGAAGCGAATCGATGTTCCCATCAAATATGCGGTGAGTGCTCTTCCTCGGTACGCTGTGTCTCAGATAAGGTCCCACATGGCCCTTAAGGCCAATACGCGACACATAACTTCAAGATCCGGGTTGCTGAAGCCACCCATGTCGGTGGGCAGGCGGTGTCACATATATTGAGGAGCCTAAATTAAATTTTAAAGGAAAGGTGTGAAGAAGACGACGTTGATTAACCAAAAAATAAAGAAGAAGAATCATTCGGTGAGGTGGAGAAGCATTCGGTGAGGTGGAGAGAGATGATTGGTGGAGAAGAGAAGAAAAAGAAGACGACGACAAGGCTTATGTGGTCTAACGCCGAGGCTATAAAAGGGCGAGGGAGAGTAAGGCACGGCGGGGGGGGGGGGGCAGCAGAGAAGCGGAGGCTCCGGCAGGACAGGGATGCATCGGCTGGAAGAGGGCGACGCCGGCTACTGCTCTGGTGGGCTCGCGTTCTACGGCTTCGCATCGTGGACTTCCTGCCGTGCCTGAGCTCGTTCCATGGAGCCAACGGAGGACGCTACCACCTGCTACGGCCAGGAGTGTCTCCAGCGCTGTTGCCACCCATCCGGGTGGTGCCCCCAACGCCAGCAACACCGGAATCGCCTCCACGGGCGCTTGGACGAGGAGCTTGTACTACGCAGCCAGCGACGCCGCCAGCGACGCCAGCCCAATCACGTCGAACGCCGCCTCGACGCCGGCTACTGGATCCATACAACGCCGCAGCCGCACCGAACCAACCGTGAGCACGAACGCCGACCGCTAATAGTAGACGCTGGTTGCTGTGTGTCCGGGTCGTGTGTATTTAGTCTGTGTTTTGTCTTAGTTTTGTTTTGTGTTCTAGTGTGTGTGTCACGTAGGGTGTATTAAATGTGCGTTTGTGTGGGTACACCTGTCGCCCAGTCGGTCCGAGTGTTATTTGGGGAGATCTGTGACAGGCAGACAAAACCCCTTGCAACGCTCACTGCGTGTCTACTCCAGAAGAAAGCCAGAAGAAAGATCCACACGCTGTGGCCAACCTCTGGAGGACGCGGCGATGATGGCGCGCTATCTTTGCTACGTAGAATAAGGAAGCTATTATGCTTGTTCTGATAAGGTAAGCTAGTTCGGAGAAAGGTAGGTCGAAGAATTTTGCGCTGATCAGCTTTGCGTTTTATTTCATTCCAGGTGGCTCGTGCTACGTCACCGCAGGCGAGGAACGTGACACCAAGGGCTTTTACGCCACCTACCCATTGGACATCCTCGGGAAATTGATCATTAAAAGATCCAAAGCGTAACGCCTGGCTTTTAGCTGGATTGAGACGTGCACCTGACAGGCAGCTGTAAGTGTGAAAGAGCCTCAGAAGTGCTATATAGCTGTCAATGTTTCTAATAAACAGAAAAATATCATCGGCATAGCTGCTACTTTAACCTCGCCCAAGCCTGGGAGAGGAAGGCCTCGTATCGACTAGCAACTTTGAATTTGTTGCAACAGCGGTTCTATGCAAAGGACCAAAAAAGAATTGATGACAGTGGGCAGCCCTGGCGTATTCCGCGGCTCACTGGAATGGGGTCGGTTATCTGATCGTTCACTGCAAGGCTTGCTAAGTCGGTGTACAACAATCTCAAGAGATCTGTCAGACGCCCTGGGAAGCCAAATCAGTCTAGAACCGTGAGAAGGTAGTCACGCTCAACGCGGTCAAAGGCTTTTTCTTGATCTAGGGAAACAAAAGCTCCCGAAATCGGCGTGCGAGCAGCAAAAGTGAACAAATCGCGGGTTAAAGCTAGTGACGAAAAAAGCGTGCGTCCGGGCACACAACATGTCTGAGCGTTGCTTATTATGTCAGGAAGAGCTGACGTTATGTGGTGTGCTAATATTGCAGCTAGAATTTTATAATCGGAGTTCAGGAGGGAGATAGGCCTCAATGCTTTTGGGTCGGACGGCACATCACCACTCTTTAGAAGGAGCACTACATGACTCTCGCGAAAAGATTCCGTCCGAAACCCGTCGACAAGAAGGTCATTGAGCATGGACAAAAGATGCACAGGTATCTCCGTGAAGAAGGTTTTGTAAAAAACAAGTGGTAGCCCGTCTGGACCGGCTGCAGCGGTGGCGTTCATTCCCTGGAAAACCAGGCGAAGCTCTTCCAGCGTCACTTGATTACATAGGCTGTCGCGGCGCTCTACAGGTATGCAGGCTATCCCTGAGCAAAATTCACGAAGAGCTGCTTTTAGATCACTTATGCCTATGTTCTCAGTTGGAAAGAGGCGAGTAAAAGGTTCACTAAAGACAGCCGTGATGTCCTCAGCGCTATCTAACTGTTCACCATGCGGAGGTTCGACAAACGGGATGGTTGCTCGACCCTCTACGGAACCGTAGCGAACGCTGCGGAGTACAACGGGGTCCGCGACTGGTCTACCTCTAATATAAGTTTGTGCTGCAGTTCGGGAGCTGAGGCGGAGCAGAACTTTATAGCGCGCTTGTAGCTGATTGAGGTAATCCTGCATTGCAAAAGTGAGGGGCACACCACGCTGCACAATGCGTGCCCTTCGAAGGTTGTCGTTAATTTCTGCAGTTAAATGTAACTTTCTATCTCTGCCAGCTTTTGTCGGCTTGTCACGCCAACTAGGTTTTAAGTCGCCGAGCTGCGTGGTTGTGCGGGATGACTGCACGTTTCTGCGAGAGCTTCGCGTAGGATGGCCACACTTTCGGGGTCATGCACTAGTGTCATGTCAATTTTCCAAAAATTCTTGGATGGGGCGGGCTGACGAAAGTGCAGCCTCACAGATACTGGAAAATGGTCCGTTATGCGCGGAACATCTGGCGGAAACGCCAGGACTTCGCAACTAGTGACATGAGTAGTGAGAATTGGCGGAAAGTAGAAACGATCGAGCCTATCTCATGTTCGAGCCCTGTTGCCATGCGGCAGCAAACTCGTTACCATGTAGTTCTACCCATGGGTTTATAAGGTTAAAGTTATGAATGAGCTGCTTTAAAGCTCGCCCACCAGTATACGGCCGGCCTTGTCTGCGACCGCTTACATCCCTGTAGGAATCCTCGACGCAGTTAAAATCCTCTACTATAAAAGTTGGATAACTGTCTAGCGTGAAAGAATCGAGAGAATCAAATAACTCAAATGTAAAAGAACGTTGGACTGGAGCGTACACTACAAGCGCTCTCACTCGCCTTTCATGAAGGTAAAAATCCACGGCTAGGGTGCGACCATCAAAGCCGTACGTGCAGTGGGCACCGCGGCGGAAGTGTGGCTTGAGAAAGACAACTCCAACGCCAGACATAAAAGAATCCGTAAGTGTAAAAAAGTCATCAACACAAAAGCGCGAACAAAAGGACTGAACATCATACGGGGAACTAAAGTTGCATTCTTGTAGGAAAAGAATATCCGCGTCGAGTGCTCTGGCAAAGTCCACTATCTCCCTCTGCTTATCCAGGTTTTAAAGTCCCGAGTATTCAGAGAGAGAAAGCGGACCGCCTCCATTGTAAGAATAGCACACGCGAATATTCTCGAAACGAGGAAAAAAAGAAAAACAAAACTAAAGCGATTATTTTAGGGGATTTGTGCCCAGACTGCGTCGGGGCACTAGGGATCTTGCGGGGCTTACTGGTGTTAGGCGAGCTGTCGCTGTCGGTCGTCTCGGGGTGTGCCCGTTTCATGAATGTACGGTCGCAGACATTGGAATCGTCACCCGCGGGTGAACCAACGAGGGGGCGGAGTGGATGTTTCGAGTACATTTTCTGTGAGTATAGGTGAAAAGTCTGCTCATGCGCACGTTCTGTACGACACTAGCCGGCATGTCATGTCTGCCGGTGGGGGTGTCGCGTCCTGTTGCACGGGTGCCACGTCCAGCTGACTGGCGACGTGGCTCGGTGAAGTCCTGACTGCTGTCACCGCTGGAGCTGGTGCTGGCCTCGCTTGTCCGCGAAGTTGTAGCGGCCAGTTGCGGAGTGTTCCCGCCTATGCTCTCTTCGCTAGACTCGTCTGATGTGGTTGACTGGAGTGCAGGGAATTTATCTTGTGGTTCATCGGTGTCCTTGGTTAATAATAATAATTGGTTTTTGGGGAAAGGAAATGGCGCAGTATCTGTCTCATATATCGTTGGACACCTGAACCGCGCCGTAAGGGAAGGGATAAAGGAGGGAGTGAAAGAAGAAAGGAAGAATAGGTGCCGTAGTGGAGGGCTCCGGCATAATTTCGACCACCTGGGGATCTTTAACGGGCACTGACATCGCACAGCACACGGGCGCCTTAGCGTTTTTCCTCCATAAAAACGCAGCCGCCGCGGTCGGGGTGTCCTTGCTTATATGTGCATCTTCCTCGCTTATCTTCTCATCGATAACCAAATCTTCAGGGCCGGAGGCTTGATCTGAATCGCCACCGATGGAGTCGCCTGGTGCATGTGTAGCAGGGGTAGATACGACCTGCACTTCAGCAGCCACGGCTGCCGCGAAATATCTTGGTCGTACACAGTCAACAGTGGCGTGGCCCGGTGCACCTTCAACATGGCTCTTCACAGCCCTCGGTGGCGTGTCCGAAAACGCCGCATCTCGAGCAGCGAGGGGTGTGGCAATCTCGTCCGATGTGGCCGGCAAGGCGGCATCTTGAACACAACTTTTGCACAGCACGGTAGTCGCACATAACAGTGTGACCTTGGACGGAGATAAAGTTTGGGATCGGGGTTTCATTTCAATCTTCGGCACTCTTATGCCTGTGCTGATTCCATGCCGGCCCTTGAAAACAGGCTGATAGACTTGATGTACGTTACCGTACGCTGATAAGGCTGCCGCGACTGAAGCTTCAGCCACCCATAAAGGTACTCTAAAGACTGAGACGTGAACAATCTCGGGTCCAACACTTACTACAGGTACCGAAACTCCGTTGAGAAGAATGGCTCTCCTGTTCTTGATCTTTGATGCTGCGCTGTCCGAAGCAGTCGCAACGCCAAACTACTCCTCCCATGTGTTGGAGGGACATGACCCCTGCGGGGCCGGTGACAACTTCCAAGGCATCGATGATGTCGTCGACAGTGCTGCCATCAGGTACACTGAGGAAGAAGCAGTGCGCCTTGGGCGGCGATTCAGCGAAAGCCATCGCGTGGCAGGGCGGGGCCCTAGCTCCAACAGAACGAGGCTGTGGTGCCCGCGCGGTTGGAAACTGGGCGGAACTCCAAGACGATCCGGCGGGTGGAATCCAGGGTCCGCCCTGAAGCTGAAGATCGCTGCACAAACGGGCAGAGTAAAGGCACTGATAGTTTGTGACCCAGCACCAGGTAAGTATCTCAATCTTACTGACTATAGTCACTTTGTTGAGAGGTGTGGTCGCACGGGCGGTGATGTTTGAATACGGGCTCTCAAAACGCGCGTTGTAGATGTAAATAGCAGTTTTACAGAATATACACCGGCCTACGAGATTTTAATTGCTGAAGGCAGGAGATACGTGTATAGTGTGCTGCGTTGTCCACCCAGTGGAAATTTTAATGCATTGGTTCCAGTTTTTGAAATTCTTTTGGACCATGTAATATTAAATTACATTATTTCATTCTGGTGATATCAATGTTGTCATGGTCACTACTTGGCATCGCAAGAACAAATTCTTACAATGCTACAAAGTTCCGTTTTCTTTATTTCATTGATGGACCAACGCGTGTCATCTGTTCAACTGTAATATATTTATTGACCTCATTACCAGTAACACTGACAAATGCAACACACATGCCGGAACAATTCTGTCCGACGTCCGCGACCACCTTTCTGTGTTTGCCTTCCCCCCCCCCCCCCCTCCGGACCGCAGTTCTTATCTTATACCAAAAAGTGCTGTGTCATAATACAGACGAATAGACAACACATGTCTTGAGAGTTTCCGTACGGTGGACAATGAAATAAGGTTTAAGCCTATTGAATGTCTCAGGGAAGTTAAAAAAAACGCATGATACTCTAAGGACTAAATTAAAGACAGTTTACGATAAGTGCTTTACACTAGTATGTAGCCGTAAACGTAGAGCTAAGAAAGCCTAGATCGCCGAAGAGTTACTGCGCGAAACAAAGAAGAAACAAAAACTGCGCGGGCGATTTCTGAAGTCTAGGAATCTGGTAAAGCTGCAACAGTATAAAATATTTCACAACCATCTCAACAAGGAGCTTTGCAACGCGAGGCTTGCATACTTTATACTGAAGTGTTTTAATGTCGTTTAGCGATTCTGACTTTAAACCACGGGATCAGCTATATAAAATTTTGAAATTTATTGAAGAGACTATCAATGATAACATCGTAAGGGATGGTAAACTTATTGAGGGCGAGGAGCTTTCGAAAACACTAAACAGCTTTTTTGTTAACGTTACAAGGGCGCCTTGCATTTCTTTCACTGGTACCATATGGTGTGATTATGGAACGCCAAGTATTCTTGAGTCGATGTTCTTACAACTTTTAACGGAGCACGAAATAAGCAATGTTAAATCAGAGGACAAAAACACTTTTCAAATCAGACTTTTCAAGTTTGTGATTAATAAACTCGCACCGGTACTGATAGGCATTTAAAATCTTGCTTTTTAACGCGAACTTCTCCACACCAAATGAAATTGTAAAGTTTGATGCGCTTTATGAGAGCGGCGCAAAAAGAAAATTTTTCTAATTAAAGACCAATTCTAGCTCTTCCTGTGCTGTCCAAGGGCATAGAAAAAAATATCTATAAAAGACTAACCATATCTTTAGCAAAACACTACGTGCTTTCCGACCGACAGTACGGCTTCAGGTAGGTGACGTCAACCGAAATCGCGTTTAATAAACAGAGTTGATTATAGATTTAGCCGAGGATGGAAAAAGTGTTCTCGGAACCTCGGAACTGTTCTATGAACTGAATCTATGCAGGCATTTGATTTAATCTGCCATCGTCTGCTACTGCATAAGCTAAACCATTATATATTAGAGGAATAGGTCAATCGTTAATTCAGTCCTGTCTGGAAAACCGTAAGCAAATGGTAGTTAATGTCCACAGTTCATCAGTATTGAAATATAATTTTTGTGCAGTCCCACAGGACAGCATCTTAGGCTCTTTTTCATATCTATATTAATGATATATTTCACAAATCGTCCCTTGTGACATTAATAGCTTATGCCGACGAAATCGGAATGGTATTGCTAGGTGATAATGAAAGGGATTTGTTAGTGCATGGAAACAACTTTTTAGAATATTTGCGCGAATGTGCGGAAAAAAATTGCATAAAAGTAAGTCCTATGAAAACATGCGAACATCATCTTCCGTTAAAAAAAAAATTGGCAGTGGCTTAGCTCCGCTATGCCAGGATATACGTAGCGGGAGGTACGTTTCCCTGGCTGAGCTTGTTGTTGGCACTGTATGTTTAGCAATGAGAGACATGTCGGCTTGAAATGTCCGGGTCGCAGATGCACTTTCGGAAACTCGAATGGTTCGTGATTACCACGAAAATTACCACGAAAGTGGTAATCCCGAAGTGTTGAGCTCGTTCTACGACGTTGCGAATAGTCACGTCCAATAGCTTTACTTTAGCTCAATTCAGGTGGAGGTACGGCGCCAAATACAGGGTTCGACTGGCTACATAAGCTTGAGCGAGACGGAGCGCATCGCGTCCGTGCAAGCCACCGCGCCGGTTACACGGCCGTTATCCTGCTTCTTTAAGAGTGTTAGCTTTTATTCTTCACGTTGCTCGATTTCTAGGGGCCTGCTACCACCCCCGCGGCGTGAAATTTTCTGTCCCAGGAGTTCAAGATGGCAAGATAAAAAAGGGACTGAGAGAAGAAAGGAAGAAAGAGATGCCTTAGTGGAGGGCTCCGGAATAATTTTGACCACATAGGGATCGATATAGCAATGACGTCACCAATCAATCACCAATTGGGTTGCTATATCGCTTTACTATGGGGGCGCCTTCTTTTTTACACTTTCGAACCCGACCGCTGCCTCTTGCGCTGAAGGACGTGCGTGCGGTCATCCACGACCATTTCCGAAACCAGCACCCCGACCCACGCATCGCAGGAGGTGATCGCGTCGACAGCATCAACGGCTGTCGCGCACTTCCGTGGCCGCAACGTGCAATGATCCTCCGCGCGCGCATTGGCTGAGTGTGGCCCGGGGAACGACGGGAGCGTCACCGAATCGCGACGGGTGATGTGTGTGACGGATGCGGTGCAGTGGAAACACTAGAGCACCTGCTCTTTCCCTGTGCCACGTACGGCGATGCTCGTCGCGATATGCTTGCGGCCTCTAGGGCGCTGGGCATGCTACTAGACTCGTTCAAGCCGCTACTGTGGCCGCAGGGCAGAGCGCGCACCCATGAACGAACCCTGGTGAGCCTCTGTGCATTCCTCGAACAGACGGGCTTGACGTCCCGTCTGTTCTCCGCCAGGTAGTTGCACGCAGTGACCGAACGCTCCGCGAGTTCAACCTTGGACGATTAACAACTGGTCGCCCCACTCCAGTTGTAATAATAATACTAATAATTGGTTTTTGGGGAAAGGAAATGGCGCAGTATCTGTCTCATATGTCATTGGACACCTGAACCGCGCCGTAAAGGAAGGGATAAAGGAGGGAGTTAAAGAAGAAAGGAAGAGAGAGGTGCCGTAGTGGAGGGCTCCGGAATAATTTCGACCACCTGGGGATCCTTAACGTGCACTGACATCGCACAGCACACGGGCGCCTTAGAGTTTTTCCTCCATAAAAACGCAGCCGCCGCGGAAAAATGCTAAGGCCAGTTGTAGTCAACATTGTTCTGTGCGCGTGTGTTTTTATTGCTCCATCATGAACTAATCACGCGCACAACCTGGACCAATTCTTAGTGTGTAAATAGTTTGTGTATATTACCTCTCCCCCTACCCTCTGTTCCTGTCCCCTCACCTCTTTCATTTCATTTCTCCATTCTGCCTGCTATCCTTTATTTCCGCTGCCCCAGCTCAGGTGGTTTTCAGTATCGATGGCAGATGCCGGGGCTAGCAAAAATGTTTCCTTCCTTTTTACTATTATTTTAATAAAAAAATAATGTAGATTAGCTCGGCTAATCCAGGATATACAAAGCGAAAGATATCGGCGTTCACTGTGTTCGTTGGTGTTGGCGTTGACAATGTTCTAAACGCCGATGGCTTTGAGGAAAGGAAAGGCGCATAACTGGATCCCTGGATATGCGGACGCCTCATTCGTGTTTTGGCACATGTGGCTGTGGTGAGAGAGCGAGATGTGGCCAGAATGCATTAGCGCTGCATGCCATCTCCCAGGGTGGTAGGGAGGGCGCGCTGCCTATCCAGTGTGCGGAACTCAATAAAAGCAGGATTTTGTAGTTGAACAAGCCACGTATATGGAAGCGAGATTGAGGTCTCCACTGAGCCACGGAGCCGGTTTGTACCTTTCCTTCTATGAAAATTAACGTCCCTTCCAAAGTTGTCAATGCCAATAACTCTATGAACGCCGTCGGCTCACTTGTTTTGTTTGGTTTTTGAGTAAAGGAAATGGCACAGTAACCGTCTCCAATACCTCGGTGGACACTCGAACCGCGCCGCAAAGGAAGGGATAAAGATGGAGGGAAAGAAGAAAAAGAGCGGGGGAACATCTGTGACTCAGTGCTACTAGTGGCGCATGCGCAGTAGTCACTAGGGAGCGAGAGAGAGAGAAAGAGTCGGCGGAGACCACCTGCGTCGTGCGTGACGCCAATCGTGCTCCGAAATACGCCGGCTCGCGCGAAGCGCGGTGTTTACTAGCGTAGTGAAGCTTTTCGCTTCAAAAACCACGACCACCATCATCAGTTGGACACCAACGCCACGTACATGAAAGCGAGATTGAGGTCTCCACTGATCCACGGAACCGGTTGTGCGCCTTTTCTTTCGTGAAAATGAACGGCCTTTGCAAAGCGGTCAACGCCAATAACTCTATGGAGGCCATCGACTCACCTGTTCTGTTTAGTTTTTGAGTAAAGGAAATGACACAGTAACCGTCTCGCATATCTCGGTGGACACCCGAACCGCGCCGTAAAGGAAGAGATAAAGGAGGGAGGGAAACAAAAAAGAGTAGTAGTAGTAAGCGGTCCTCATTAAAATAATTATAAAAAGAAAGGAAAAGATTTTTGCTAGCCGCGGCATCTTCCATCGATACTGAAGCACCTGAGCTGGGGCAGCGGAAATAAAGGATAGCAGGCAGAATGGAGGAATGGAATGGAAGAGGTGAGCGGACAGGAAGAGAGGATAGGGGGAGAGGTAATATACACGAACTATTTACACAATAAGAAAGAAAGAAGAAAAACTGAAAATTGAAAGTTGCATTTTGAGGAAACGCGCGTCTAGGCGCGCGTTGTGACGTCATGTGCGTCTTCGGAGCACCGCCGCGACGAAATCGAAATTTCGCGGCCAGTAAAGATTTCGCTTTAAAAAGCCTAGCTCTACGAACTTCGAGCTCATGCTGGACAACAATAGAACTGAAGTAGTATCAATCATATAATGCCTAGGCGTGGTGTTCGCGGAAACCCTCAGCTGGGACAAATATATAGACACTATCCGCAAGAAAGTTAACGGATAATAAGGTGTTCTGTGTCTACGTATAGATATACACCGCCAGCAAAGATAAAATTGTGATTTTTAATGCAAGCTATCTCCCTATTATTACCTACTGCATAACTGTGTGGGGTACAAGAACAAAACACAACAAACATAAGTTACTAGTTGCGCAGAAACGTGCAGTCACAGTGACATCGCACAGCACATGGGCGCCTTAGCGTTTTGCCTCCATAAATACCGCGGCGGCGTGCGCTGGCATCTCACACCACACGGGCGCATTTTAAAGCGTAATCTTTACTAGCCTCGTCGAGCCAATGTCATTGGCGCGGTACATTTGACCTTCAAGTGGAGGAGTGGAGGTGTGTCAACCACGTGACATACCAAGTTGCTCGTTGCAGCTGCAACCGCGCCGCCGCTTCGCCAACTGTGTCCACGTGACTGACCACGTCACTCAGCGTTCGCTTGAAAGGGAGGCAGCGCCGCTTTCGCGTGCATACACACTGCTGCCTCGTAGTTCCTCGCTATGGACGAAGCGAGTCGGCCGGGGCCGTCTCTGCCGTCGGGACAGACTCATAGACAACGGGCTAGATCATGCTAAGTATTTAGCTAGATGTAGGGAAGTTTAACGTGCCAAGCTAGCGGCAGAGAACGACGAATAATGGGAGCGTCGACTGGCTCAACGGCGGTTGAAGGATGCCGGAAGGTGGCAGCGAAGGGCTTTGGTAGCAGCCGCTGCTGCTTCTGCCGCCACCATGATTTCGGCTTTGGCGACGGACTAAGAGGTTGAGTCTAATCTGCCTTGGCAACACAGCATAACGACGCATAACAAAGCTTTCGCTTGCATAACCTTACTTAGCCGAGCTAAGCCGCAGCCATTTCTTTTTTAGCGGGAGCTACACTAGGCTACCAGTCCAGCATTTCGCGGTACACGCGAGAGGCCAGTTGTGCGCATGCGCCGTTACCGTGGCAACCGGGGAGGAGGAGTGGGTCGCCGCGCGCTTCGTCGCCGCCGTCGCTGCTCTTTCTTCCGGAGTCCCTCCTTCATCCCTTCCCTTATGGCGCGGTTCAGGTGTTCGCCGATATGTGAGACAGACACTGCGCCATTTACTTTCATCAAAAACCAATTTAAACTTACGGCCGCGGTCCGCGGTGTCAGTCTCCACTGCAGGCGTCGCATGGATAACACCTACAGTTCCGCTGAACGCATCAAAGTGCACCGGCGTTTTACGAAAATTTGGTTTTGGGGGATATATAGTATATAGGATACAGACACTACGATGTACGATATATACGATATATTAGACAGATACTGCGCCATTTCCGTTCCCCAGAAACCAATTATTATTATTATTATGAAAGGCAATGGCGCAGTATCTCTAACTGTATCGGCGGACACCTGAACAGACCTTTTCAACGTTTCTGATATTGCATTGACTCTGGATCAGTTACAATCGAAAGAAAAGTAATGATACAGGAGTAGACCTGGCCAGGCCTTAGTTTACTGCTAAAGTCGTTTAAGCTTATCTAATGTACCCGAAAGTCAGAATAATCTCATGAATAAATGAAGGATTATTTGGAACCCGACGTTGATACAAATATCACCCACACGATTTCACGTTAATTGTTTCTTTTGACGAGCCGTCCATGGCATTTTTAACGTTGGCCGGAATAAAAATTCAATGTGTTCATTGAGGGCTACTCGACCTTGCCCGGTTTTTTCCTCCATCCTTCCACGCACAAAAAAAACAAATCAAACAAACTGGGAAAACGGTTTTTTTTAGAGTAAAATTTTTTCCCGGAGTCATGCCATCATTAAGCGCCGGTAGTGCTGGACTTTGAGCTTGGAATTTACGCCACTTGAGTGCCGCAGTCTGCTCCCAGAGATGGCACGAGCGGATGGCGAGCGTTTTAGCTACATTTGAGTTCTGAGCAAAATAGAGCGCGAAAGTTGAAATGAGGGGTGTCAGAGAGGCACAAATGGGCACGAAATATCAAATGAATAAAATAATTTTCATGAGCCCGTCTATGTCACTTCTGTAGGGACCATTGGTTTTTATCCGTCCTGACAAATAAAATAATTACTGTTAGTTTTAAAAAAATCTTTTTTGAGGAGATATACATTGATACCGTGTGCCAGTCTGAACTTGCCCGCACCTTGTTAGCATAACCAAGATCGATCGGTCGTGGCCGTAAACGTTGGCCGTAGCACAAGAGACTCAAGCGCACAGTGAGGAGCCAACGCCATCTGTGGAAGAGCTGCTGAACTTGTTCCAAAGGCTGGCCTCGGGGCTTCATTAGGGGCTGATCTAGTATTGGAAAATAAATAATGCAGCAAAATGAAACAAAAAATATGCCGTGTACCGCTGTTAATGTGCGCAGTTGATTTCAGGCTGCGCTTGACGATTGTTTTCTAGAGGAAGCCGTAAAGCCGACTTCACCTTATTACACTACATTTCGTGATAAATGCTTCACGAAGTAGCGTGCAGTGGTGGGCGTCGTCGCTATGCTGGCAACGCAAAAGCGCGATTTTCAATTGTGCGCGAGTAGGCCGAAATCTGCTGAACGCTAGAACCGACATTAATCGCGCGTCTTACATTCTAAGATTCTTCGGTGGGCGTTCGAAGCGAGCGGACGTGTATTTTAGCTCTCTGCTCCTTCGGACGCTGGGCCTAAGGCTTCGCGGCGTTGCGGGGTCTCCCCATGGAGGCCACAGACACCGTGAACGAGCGAAGGCCTGTGTTCGGCGGTGACAATCAGCAATGCAGGGCAGGCCGCTCACGCTCACGATCACGGAGACGAACGCCGTCCAGAGGAAGGTCGTCCAGCACCATTCGGCGAATGCAGGCCGAGATCGCTGATCTGCGGGACACGGTGAGGTGCCTGACGGCGGCGCTCATCACCACCTCGGAGAACCTTGAGTCCGTCATCGGGACATTGGACGTGTCGCCGGCGGACCCATGCGTTCAAGCCTTGAGGGACGCCATGGCGCTCGCTCACCAGACGCTGAACTCCATGGCGGCTCCCTCCCCGCCATTTCTGGCCACCCCTGCGCTTCCTGCCGCCATTGCTACTCCTGAGGAACCGGCTGTGATGCCCTCTCTCCCTGATGCTGCTGCTGCGGGCTCACCGCGGACACCTGCAGCCGAGGAGAGCATGTGCACCCCAATGGACGAGTCTGCTCTCCGGAAACGGCGACGCTCAACGGGGTCCGAGGAGGAGAGGGACTTGGAAACCAAAAGGGACATCGCGGTGGCCAAGCGGGAAGCTCGAAGGCCCCCCACCGTCACTGTTCCCTCTCCCTCCACACTCGAAGGAGCAGGGCCTTCCCAGCACGAGCCCCATGGAGCCCACGTCCAGCCTGCTGCTGATGCTGCTGCTGTTGCTGGTGGGGAGACGGCGTCCGGAAGAAAAACAGGTGCGACCTCACCAAATCCCGCCGCACGAGACCAGGCTGCGGCTGGGGCTTCGTCTGCTGGCAGCGAGCGCGCCCGACTCCGCGGCGCGCCGCAGCAATGCCCCGCAGGCAGCGGCGACGCTGATGCTGGGGCCAGCCTGGTCCCGTGGCGCATTATAACTACCAAGGCGCAGCGGCGAAGGAGAGCTGCCCTGGAGCGAGCCGCGGCTGCTGTGGAGGTCCCGTCCAGCCTGGTGGGGACGGTGCTGTTTCGGCCGGCGAACCGGGGCACCGCCTTCACCAGGGGACAGGGCTAGGAGTTGGCCGAGGAGATCGGATCCCGCCCGGGCGTCCTCGCCGTGCGGGTAAACATGCGGCGGAATGTGGTGGCAGCGGACGCGGGGAGCAGCGATGCTCTCCAGGCCCTGCTAGCCACGGCCGTCATCCGCGGCGTGCCAGTCTGCGCCAAGGAGCCTCCTCCTCGGAATCAATGCTCCGGCCTGGTCTTCGGTGTGGACGGCCGCAGGACGGCGGAGGAGCTGCTAGCGGCGGCGGAGTCAACGGTACCGATGGTGTCGGCGTCTCTGTCGGGCAGCACACTCGCTCTCCGTTTTGCGGCGCCGACACCCCCGGCGTTCATCACCATATTCAAGCGCAGGCTCGCGGTCCGCCCCTGCCGTCCCCGGCCGCTCCAGTGTGCAAAGTGCGCCAGCCTGGGGCATGCCACTGAGGTGTGTCGTGCTCCTGCCCGATGCACGCGTTGCGGCGGGCCGCACGAGCCTGCAACCTGCGCGAGCAAGCCCCGCTGCATTAACTGCGGGGGGCGGCACGCAGCCATTGACCCAGCGTGCCCGCACTGGCAGCGAGAGCGTCACGTGGCCACTTTAATGGCCACATCCATGGCCCCGATGTCCAGGCTGGTTGTCCGAGCCGTCGTCCAGGCTGAGACAGGGGCCCCAGCCCAGCAACATCAGCAGACGCCGCGCGCTCTTTCTTATGCGCAGGTCGTCAGGGGAACACCCCAGCAGCAGCAGCAGCAGACACAGAAGCAACGGCAGCGCCGGCAGCGGCAGCGGCGATCCGGTTGCCCGGCGTCCCGTAGAGCGCGGCCCGAGCATGCGGCCGCTTCTCACGGCCAGCCCCCTGATGCACGGGACGCGGAGATCGCGCGCCTAAAGCTGGCGTTGCGCGTCCTCAGCGCATTTTTCCCGGAGGGCACCGATGGACACCGGGCTTGCTTAGAAGCAGCGGGTGCTCCCGCACAGATAAGCCAGCATGATGGCTAGCCGCCGGACTCCCTCTCGCATACCATCCATCCTGCAGTGGAACGTGCGCTCACTTGCGGCGCGGTACGCCGAAATGCGAGTTCGCATCGCACAGGATTCGCCGGAAGTTATCGCGCTGCAGGAGGCGTACGTACGTTCACATGACGGGGAGCCCCAGATGCGGCTACCTGGCTACATTGGCTACCACTCAGCCACCACGTGCGAGGAACCCACCTGTGCTGCAGTGCCCTGTTGTGTCACATCTCATCGCCCCGGGAAATCAAGGTGCGCGATATACGTGCGGCAGGACGTCCAGCACACCCTCGTCGGCTCGGCGGCGGCGACATCTGACGCCCAGGAGTGCGTGGTGGTGACAGTGCGCGTCGGTGGTGTTGACACGTCGGTGGCCAGTGTTTATGTGCGTCCAGCTGTCGCGTGGAACGCGCTGTGTTTTCGTGCTGTGCCCCACGCCAAATCATCTGCGGTGATTTTAACGCCCACCATAGTGCGTGGGGCAGTGCGCGCCACTCCGCTCGTGGAGACGACCTGCACGACGCAGCAACGCAGCTAGGACTCACCCCCTTGAACACCGGCGAGCCCACCTTTCGACGACGCGGAACAACCGGCTCCTGTATCGACGTTGCCTTCGCATCCAGAGGCATCGAGGTGACATGGCGCCGATCACCATCTCTCTGGGGCTCGGATCATTACTCCATCCTTATTGAACCCACTGCGATGGAGGCGCGACCCAAACGTACCTACTCCATTACCAACTGGAGTGCGTTCAGGCGGGCGGTCGACGAGGCGGCGGCCACTGGCGCAGATTTCTTTTCAAGTCTAGTCCGAAGCGCTCTCGCAGCCACCCAACGAGCAGAGGTAAGGGCAGGGCAGCCCACACCTGATATGAAGCTGCTCAATCTGCGCGAGAAGAGAGATCGCGCAGAGCGACGAGCCGACGGACTGACAGAGCCGCCGACTGGACTGTCTACAACCGCTTGGACGCAGCAGCGCGCCGCCACGCCAACAAGCTATACCGCCGGCAGTGGGCTTCTATATCGGACGTTGTTACAGCGCTGGAGCATGCCAGGGCAGCAGGCCAGGTTGCGCTGCTGCTGCTACTGGACGTCTCGGGCGCTTTTGACAACGTTCACCGCGCACCAATTCTCGCGGTGCTTGAGGGGGCCGGTGTGAGCGGGCGCCTTTTGCGATACGTTCATGGCTTCCTGAGCGGGCGCACCATGCGCGTACGGGTAGGGGATAAGCTCTCCAAGCCTCGCCCGGTCGACATGGGCGTGCCGCAGGGCTCTGTCCTATCACCATTTCTGTTTAATGTGACCATGTCGGTGGTGCCGGCCTCCCTCCCCACGGGCGGGCGACACCATGTGTACATGTCCATATATGCAGACGACATAGCTCTGTGGTGCCGGGGACCACCGGGCGAGGCGTTCCGCGTGCGGGGGTGCCTTCAGGGACCCCTGACCGCAATCGATGCCAGCTTGCGCGGCCTTGGTCTGTCGCTGAGTGCGGACAAATCGGTGGCCATGGCCTGCGTTTCGCGCTCGCGCGCGCACCTTGCGCCACTGTCACTGGACGGGACTCCGATTCCTTGGCGTAAATCGGTGCGGTACCTTGGCCTGGACATCGACTGGCGCCTTTCCTTCCGCCCCGCGGCGACCAAGGCCTGTCTGCAGATGAAGAGGATCACCGCCGCCGTGCACAAGCTCACCGCTCGAGGCCAGGGCATCTCCCAGCAAGCCGCGCTGCGTCTATACAATGCCGCAGCTTTGGGGGCGGTGCTCTATGCGCTGCCGCTCGTCACGGTGCGCAAGCCGTGCTGGAAGAAGCTCGAGCTTCAGCACCGCAAGTCCCTGCGCGTGTGCCTAGGCCTGCCCAAAATCTCGCAGTGCGCCGCAACGCTGGCCGAGGCAGGAGCGTGGCCCCTTGAGCTCCAAGCAGCGCGCAGGGCACTGAATCACATCGACCGGCTTCACCGAGCACCGGACGGCGGCTCGCTTCTGCAGCGTATGCGCTCGCACCCGCGCTCACGAATGGGCGCGGCGCTGCTTGAGTATGAGCAATTGACCCAAGGCCCACCCCCCTACGGCTCCTGCGCGCCCTGGCCTGCTGCCTCGGAGGTACAGCGAGAGATCGTCGGCATCGCGGGAAAGCGGAGCACACCCCTCTGCGCTGTGCAGCAGCTGGCCAGAGCCGTCATACACGAGGAGCTCCAGAACCATCTCCTCGTGTACACCGACGGCTCAGTGGCCCGCGACAGCTGCTCCCTTGCTGCGGCGGCCACCATCCCCGCCCTGCGACTGCACAGCCAGCAACACGCAGCCTTCCTGGGCTCCTCCACCACGGCGGAGTTGATGGGGATCCGGCTCGGGCTGGACCTGCTGCTCACCCTCGGCCCTCCGCCGCCCAGGAGTGCACTGCTGTGCGACTCCCGCGCCGCCCTCAGCCGCCTGCAATCTAATGGCCGCGGTACCCCACTAGTGCGGGAAATTCGCTCGCGCATCGAGCGCCTCGCGCAGAGAGGTTGTGCCGTGCGTGCACAGTGGGTGCCCGGTAACTGCGGCATCGCCGGCAACGAAGAAGCTGACGACCTCGCGACCGCTGCGCACCAACTACCTGCCAGCGATCTGCCCCTTGCGCTGGAGGACGTGCGTGCGGCCATTCACGACCATCTCCGAAAGCAGCACCCCGACCCACGCATCGCGGGAGGTGAGCGCATCGACAGTGTCACCGGCTGTCGCGCACTTACACGGTCACAACGTGCAATGATCCTCCGCGCGCGCATTGGCTGCGTGTGGCCCGGGCAACGACGGGTGCGTCACGGAATCGCGACGAGTGATGTGTGTGACGGATGCGGGGCAGTGGAAACACTAGAACATCTGCTCCTTCGCTGCTCCGCGTTCGCCGATGCTCGTCGCGATATGCTCGCGGCCTATAGGGCGCAGGGCATACTACCAGACTCCATCAAGACGCTATTGTGGCCGCAGGGCAGTGCGCGCACTCGTGAGCGAACTTTGGTGAGCCTCTGTGCATTCCTCGAACACACGGGCTTGACGTCCCGTCTGTTCTCCGTCAGGTAGTTACACGCAGTGACCGAACGCTCCGCGAGTTCTACCTTGAACGATTAATAACTGGACGCCCCACTCCAGTTGTAACCTACACAGTGCTGTGCGCGTGTGTGATTTAATTCCTCTAAAATGAACTAATCACGCGCACAACCTGGACACATTTCTTATTGTGTAAATAGTTTGTACATATTACTTCTCCCCCTGTCCTCTATTCCTGTCCCCTCACCTCTTTCATTTAATTTCTCCATTCTGCCTGCTGTCCTTTATTTCCGCTGCCCCAGCTCAGGTGCTTCAGTATCGATGGCAGATGCCGGGGCTAGCAAAAATCTTTTCCTTCCTTTTTACTATTATTTTTAATAAAACCACTACCACCACCACCTTACATTCTAAAAGCTTATGTGGCTATTACTAATGACGTACGGAAAATCTCGTGGCTATTACTAATGACATACTAGAAATCTCGAAATGCAAGCAGGCGCCTAACTGAAGCGCTAAAAAAATCAACTATTCGACTTAATTCAATCAGCTTACTACTTAAGAAGATTGACGTATTTACTAGTTAACACTGTTATTACTACTCGGTAAAAGCTGTCTTTTTACTGCGGAAAGTTTATTTTTAGAAATTGGTGGCGGACGTCCCTCACACACCCGGTTCATGTCTATAGGTGCTTTCCGTCGTTCCCATGCCGCCCCAGCGATTCTGTCGCTATAGGCTGATTCTGTAACTTTTTTTCAGCTGCTCTGGAGTTACCAGGCATCCAATACTCTATGCTGTGCTTTTATACCTTTTGCAGTTCTTAATAAATATTTAGCAGCTACTCCTTAATGTGGCGCGTTATTCCAACAGTACCCACAGCATTTCGCAGAAACAGGTATGAGAAATGTCTCTCACGATCACCACGCACAGATTGGAGTCTGTGGCGCCGGTGCACAAACAGTACCCGCAGCATTTCGCAGAAACAGATATCAGAAATGTCTCTCACGAATGTCTCACATGGATGCTAGTCTCATGCTCTTGAATGATATAGTAGAAAAAGTTCAGAGTAGTCAAGCGGATCCCTTGGCCGTAAACAAAGCGCTCAAACTAGACAATGAAATGCTAAAAAATAAAATCACCAATCAGGATCAATATTCCAGAATTAATAATGTTGAAATCAAAGGTGTCCCTTGCACACAGGGCGAGGACTGTGTTGCAATTGTGGCGTCGATTGGAGAGAAAATAAGCTGCCCTGTTGACACTGCCGACCTTGACATTGTTCATCGGGTGCCCGCTCATTCAGGGCAGAACATCATTGCTCGCTTCATTTCCCGCGCTAAAAGAAACGACTTGGATAAAGCTCGTCAGTCACGGCTTGACACCGGTACGTTAGGTTTGCAGGTAAAGGAGCCACTTTATATAAATGACTACCTTACTGTGGAAAACAACAAACTTCTCAATAAGGCACGAACACTCAAGAAAGAAAAGGGGTGGCTGTTTTTCTGGACGAAAACTGCCAAATTTTGGCACGTAAGACAGAGACCAGCCATGTTTTCCGTATTAAATCTGAATCCGACCTTTTAATTTTCACTTGAGATTCTGCATTTTTCTTCCAATCTCTTCCATCAATATGGCCTCATACTTCACGTCTTCCGATCTAAAATCTTATCTTTCCCCCTCTTGCAGATCTTTTATTCATTTCAATGCGCGAAGTCTAAGAAAACTTTCGGACGATTTTACTAACCTATTATCGGCCACTCAACACCAGTTCTCCGTAATCTGCGCGAGCGAAACTTGGCTGTCTGATGCCGACAAGAACCTGTATACGTTGCCTTCATATAGCGCTGAATACTGCCATCATAGCGATAGCGCGCACGGTGGCACAGCGATCTTTATTTCCTCTTGCTATTACTATCGTCGCAAACTTGGTCTATCGCTAAACGTGGGAAATTGTGAATCTGTAAGGATCGAACCAGACGAATCTTTCTTTTCACTAGATAGAAAAAATATAGCCATTGGCTGCATATGCCGGTCACCCTCGTCCCACGTCAGATTTCTGCTCAGCTCTACACTCAGTCTTAGGGGTACTGTCAATGGAACGAAAAAAATGCTATAATAATGTGTGACATCAATATTAACACATTAAATCCCGACTGCTCCTCATTTGTAGATTATTTGGAAGTTTTAAATACTCATGGCTTCGAAAATCTTATCAACATTCCCACACGCAATTCCGCTAATGATTCAAGCTCCCTCAAAGATCACGCTTTATCAAGCCTAATGTCCGCCCCTGATGCAGGTTTCATAGAAGCCGATATAACAGATCACTAGCCTATTTTTACAGTTGGATAACTGTGTTAACTATGTTAGGCATACTCAGTTCATAAAAAAAACAATTGAACTCTGCATTATTCCTTGAACGGGTTTCTATTATTGACTGGTCAGTGGTTAAGGCTCTTGATGACACCGATATTGCATTCAATCAGTTCTTTCTTATTATCTCTAATACTATCGATGAGTGTTCCACAATATATAACTGCAATAAGAAGTTTTCAACTCCGAATAATCCGTGGATGAATTCTGGCCTTTTAAGCAGTTTGAGAAAGATAACCTGTATATAAAATGCAAAAAAAAAACAACCATTCAACTTAAGGCTTTTAGCGCGTTATAAGAAATTTGCTAATGTATTAGGCTTGCTCCTTAGAACAGCGAAGAGAACGTATTATGAAAGAGAAATAAATCACGCCGGAAATAACGCTCATAAGCAATGGAAAGTTATTAATTCCTTCCTAAACAGAAACAACTCGAAAGCTCCCATATCAACAATTACTTCCGGTAAGGAAACATATACCAATCCCTCAGACATTGCTGAAGCCTTTAGTGATTCATTTGCTCTAGCCTCAGGAGTATTAAATACTGCTGCTAATCACACATTACAACGATCTCCCAATAGCATTTTCCTTTTCCCTGTCTCTCCTGATGAAATCGGCAATATAATACGCAATGTGAAAGACACCAGTCCAGGTCTAGGTAGTATACAATCATCCCATATAAAGTTAATTGCGCATCTCATTTGAGATGTCCTCGCCCATATTGTCAATCTGGTCTTGAAATCAGGCACTTTCCTTACTGCATTGAAAAAGGCAAAGCTAATTCCAGTCTTCAAAATGGGAGATAAAGAAATCATTTCTAATTAGCGCCCAATCGCCATTTTATCATTTTTTCAGCAAAATTATTTAAAAAGCCATTGTTATCCGTATAAACAGTTACTTAACAAAATTTGAAATTCTCTCACCTAACCAGGTTTGTTTCAGAATGGGATTCTCCACCGAATTAGCTGTGATCGCTCTCACCGATAAAATTAAATCCTACATCGACGCAGGTAACTTTGCTGGTGCATTATTTATTGACCTTTCCAAAGCTTGTGATTCCCTCTACCATGCTATTTTATTCAATAATATTAGCACTGTCCGCATAACTGGGCCTGCACTTTCGCTAATCAGAAGCTATTTATTCAATAGAAAACAAGCCGTGCTCATCTCGGGAACACACTCAAAATTCAAGACTACTAACGTTGGAATTGGGCAAGGTACCCTTCTTGGCCCTTTTCTATTTTTATTATATATCAATGACCTCCCTAGGCGTCTTTATAATTCCAGCTGTTTTCTTTATGCTGACGACACAACAATCTTAACCTCAGATTGACATATAAACAAAGTTGTCGATAAACTTAACACTGATGCATAAAATGTATTCGATTGGTGCAGAAATAATTTGATGGTTATTAATGTATCCAAATCTAACTTTATAGTTTCTAGGTCACCTCATAAAATTCTTTGCGAAAACCCGTCTGTTAGCATAGGCTCAAACTGAGTCCTTTCAGCTGATCACGTATCCTTTCTAGGCGTAGTACAGGACAAACATATCAAATTTCAGACCCACATCACATTCATTTCCCGAAAAATGACGTATGGCATTAGAGTATTAATTAAAGTTCGCCCGTATTTCCATGTTCCCATTCTAATTTCCCACTATTACTCGTTCATCCACTCCCATATTCAGTATTGCATTTCATCTTGGGGAAACACGTATCATTCGCATTTATTTTCTTTGCAAACTATCCGAAATCAAGAAATTCAAATTATCACTTATAGTCACTACTCTGTAAATGCCCCTCGTCTGCTCCTATCATACAATATTTTATCGGTGTCCAAAATAATCGACTACAAATTATGTACCCTTATGTACAAATCTGTTAGAGATCTACTTCCTTTTTCGTGAACTAGCAGTAACCAAAATCCGCGTCGCAACGCCACGCGTTTTGCTAATCACAGTAACTTTTTACTCACTTAACCTAACACTAATTATGGAAAGCAAACAGTTCGTTTCTCTGCCACCACATTATGGAACTCATTACCAGTTAGCATTAAGCAATCATCAAATATCTGTGCCTTTAAATCCGCTCTTCGTAAATGGTAAATGTAATAGTTTTGTCATTCATATCATTCTATGATTTGTGTTTTTTATTGGTCTGTACGCTATTAGGTGAGTAATCGTATTTCATTCAAATAAGGGTTTGCATTATTTCTCGTATTTCACTCACTGTTCTATAAAGATGCCAACAACTTTAAATTTTTTTTTGCATCTGCTGTCTGTATGCCTTCTTTACAATTATTCTTACAGGAGGTCCCGTCCACAGTCTCTGACTTTGGGACCTCCTTCTGTGTTCCAGATTTTTTCTGAGCTTGTACGCTAAACATGCAATAAGCGAACCTTGATCACAATGCGCAGACAGGACTCTGTGGCGCCGGTGCACCTGCAGTACCTGCAGCATTTCGCAGAAACAGATATAAGAAATGTCTCTCACGATCACCATGCACAGATAGGAGTCTGTGGCGCCGGTGCACCAACAGTACCCGCAGAATTTACCAGAAACAGATATGAGAAATGTCTCTCACGATGACCATGCTCCCCCAGTCTCCAGTCTCGCCAGTACGTTACTAACGCGACACGTAGACCGGACATCACTTTACTGTAAGAAACGTTACACACGCCGACATCCATCCCTGGTTTCTAGGAACTTTTCACCAAGGTAGAAGGCAGTGGTTTGTCCACTCTGGTTGGCAAGAAAATGACTACTATCGTCCACGAACTGACGGGAGTCTAGATAGAACACCTTTTAGCCGAGGTAATGCCGAACAAATTAACTAATACCGAACAAATCTAGGAAAGAAAGTATGATTGTCCTCAATCTGTACAGTAATCTCACTCACCAGGAGCAGCGCTTCCTTACTCTCTTCAATAAACCGTCGAGCTTGGTCGGTAACAACGCCCTAGTGATTGTAGGTGATTACAACGCCCCAAACAGCACCTGGGGTTGCAGCTACAGCACGGTCAAGGGCAGACAACTATGGCAAGAATCTCTAGACCTCGACCTCACACTAATTAGCGATCCCACTGGCTCGACGAGGACGGGAAATTCGGTTAGCCGAGACACCACGCCCGATTTTACTTTCATCAAGAAAGCCAAGGACGCCACCTGGAGAGACACAGCGGTTGAGTTTTGCAGCGATCACAAGATTCTCTAGATCGTCCTCCCGACCTCCGAAAAGCCCACGCTAGGAAAGCAGGAATTCAAGTGGACGAACTGGGAAGAATTCAGGTCCATCAGAAAGGCGAAGCAAAAGTCCGCATCCAGTTCTGATATCGAAGAATGGACACGGGACTCAACCCCGACAGCAGAAACGCCACGATTACCATCGCGACCATAGTGCAGACATACAGGATGGACTGTCGCCTTGCTCACCTAATCGAAACCAATGCGTCCATCCTCGCCAGATGGAAAGGTCACAGATTCAACAGGAAACTACCAAAGAAGGTTGCCGAACTCAATAGAAATATCGAGGAGCACTGTCGAATCCTCTGCAAACAGCATTGGGATGAGCTCTGCAACTCGATCGACGGACAATTACACAGCGGACAGACATGGCAATTACTTAAGTATCTACTAGATAACATAAACGCAAATTCGCGCCAAAGGGACTGCCTCGCCAGACTACTATACACCGAGGGAAAGAAACTGGGCGAAGAAAGGGTGGTGAAAATAATGTGCCAGAGGTATCTTCCCTTGGGCCCCCATCACACAACGCTCGTACGGAGAGAGGTCCAACGCTCTGCTAGATGAAGATTTCAGCAGCCAAGAGATTCGTGAGGCCCTGCATGACCTTAACGGTCGGTCGGCCGCCGGACCGGACGGGGTCACCAACAAGACGCCGATAAACGACTCTGTCGACAAACTCAGACTATATCAGTGAACTGTAGAGAGAGGGCTCCGAACCGAAGCAGTGCAAGACCGCGAAGATGGCACTCATCTGGGAACACTTCAAGGCTCCTAGCGTGGAGAATCTGAGACCAATTTCGTTCGCCTCATGCGTGGGCAAAGTAATTGAACATGCGTTTCTCCATTGATTAAACACGCACTTCGAACTGACGGGTGCCTACCCACACACCGTCATCGGGTTTCGGCCTCACCTCTCGACGCAGGACGCTACGCTCCAGCTGAAAAATCAGATCCTGGACGACAAAACCCGCTCCACCAAAGCCATCCTGGGACTCGGCGTTTATAGCGCTTTCGAAAGGGTCGCCCATTCGGCGATCCTACCCCAAATCTCGCAGATGAACCTGCGCGAAAGAGCCTATCAAAGACTACGTCCAAGACTTCTTCTAAGACAGACGGGCGTTCCTCGTAGCGGGAGATATCAGGTTGGAGGAACCAACGCTTCCAAGCACCGGCATTCAACAGGGATCGGTCATTTCGCCAATGCTCTTCAACCTGGCAATGATCGGCTTTGCGCGCAAACTCCAAGAAGTCGAAAATGTACAACACACGATCTATGCCGACATCATCACGATCTGGGTCAACCGCGGGAGCGACGGCCAGATCGAATCACCGCTGAAGGAAGCGATAGGTGTCGTGAAAGAACACTTATGAAATACGGGGCTGAGAGGCTCGCCCAAGTCGCAGCTTCTGCTGTACCCCTAGAAGGGACAACCACCCAACGCATCCAAGCAGAAGACAGATTGTGAAGAAATGAGGCTGCACACGAGTGACAGCGGAATTATCCCCATCGTGAAAGGAATCAAAGCCCTAGGCATGATCATCGAATCCAACGGCGCAAACGGCGAGACGGTCAACAAGCTTATACACAGGGCTGCCAATGAAATGGCGTTATTAAAGAGAGTCACCAACTTGAGAAGTGGCATGAGGGAGGAAAGCTTGATAAGATTCGTGCAATCCTTCGTCATATGTCACATAACTTACGTGGCCGCCTTTCACAACTGGTCCAATGCGGAGAAAAACAAAATAGACGTGATTATACGTAGGGCATACAAGACGGCGCTCGGGCTGCCAGACTCGACCAGCACAGAGCTGCTACTGCAACTGGGAATCCATAACAACCAGGAGAAACTTGCAGAGGCGCAGCAAATATCGCAGCTAGAAAGTCTGACGACCACAGAAGCAGGACGACACATACTCAAGCGGCTCGGCATCCACTACCACCGCCAACATGGCGACAAGGAAATAATCCCACGGAACGTCAGTGACGGCATCCAAGTCGCTCCAGCTCCGCGTAACGTACACCCGACGTATAATCAAGCCAGAAGACAGGCCATAGACGCGGCCCTGCTGCGAGTCTACGGAAAACGCGAGGGAAGCGCGGTTCGTGGACGCTGCCGAATATCAATACGATCGACGCTACGCCGTTGCGGTCGTCGACACTGCCGGAACACTTATCCGCTCCGCCAGGGTGAAGTACCGACATGCCGAAGTGGACGAGGAATTCGCAATTACACTAGAAATATCTCATCACGATTGCGGGGTCATTGTTAGCGACTCGCGCACAGCCATAAAGATTTACGCCAAAGAGAGAATAACCGTGGAAGCCTGCCGAATAAGCAGGAACCTGAAACGCTCGCCAGACAACAAGGTCGAGCTAGTTTGGTTGCCCGCACACATGGAGGACGTCTCTCCGCACCTCACAAACCTCAACAAGGTCGGTTCACTCCGTAGCGCCATGCCTCGCAAAAAGTGCCGTAGAGAGCCATGGTGAAGATGGTGAGAGAGATAGCCCCATGAGCTTAAATGAATTAACCAAAGCCTTCTACCTGGCCCGCCCGACCTTTCCTTTGCCTTGCAACAAATTACACAGAGGTCACTCAGTCGCCTGGACGCAATTACAAACACGCACCCGAACCCGCTGCAATGCAACAGGATCTAGCCCGAAATACATAACACGAGCAGGTGCAAAGTCGGCTAGACAGACATAGCTACTCTTGAACAGATACTGTAAGAGTGTAAGGCACACCAAACAGATGTTAATCACGAAACCCCTCGTCGAGGTGGTCCGCCGCTCTGCACAGCTCCAGCCTCAATGACCAACTCTGGGCCGTCCAGCAGGCCCTCGAGGCGGCAAAGAGACAAGATCTCGACGTCCCCACGTGAGAGACCTAGGTGCGGTCCATCGAAACCCTACCGGACACTCAATAAGTTATTACTCACTAACAAACTACTCCTTATCTGAGCACACCTGAAAAGGGATTCAATATTTCTTTAAAAATGAAGCGAAAAATTGTCCCACAACACACTGCTGCTGACTTCAAGGTACGTCGTTCGACAAAGGCTTATTGCAGCAACTTTGCATATCGCCGCTGGTTGAAAAGTCTGGTGCTATTATCTTTATTTCAAACATCTCTGTTCAGGCGACGCAAGTTACTTCAACCCGCACCGAGCCAGCTTCTCAAAGAGCTTCCGCAGGTATCGTATGAGTTGCGGCAGCTTCATGGGTCGGCCCAGTAGAACCACACTTGACACCACAGAGCCCATGCAGCACGACAAACGGAGCGGCTCGTTCTGGTTCTTTCCAGCGCTCTTCTCTTCACCGCAAGTTTTCGGTAAGGGGCGGCAGGTCCATTCCCCGCAAAGGCCAGAGTGAGACGAGCGCACTGGTACCTGCATGCAGGTATGAGGGGGATTCATCGTTTCGAGGCTATCTATTTACAACGCCGACACCGCTAAAAACGCTGACAGCAGCTTTTCTGCGGCACGAGCTCCTTAACGCTAAAAGCTCACTTACCTAAGAGGGCTCAGAACATGCGCTGCAGGCACTCGCATCGTCTTCAAGTGACGTCCACCAGGAAAGAGCTCCCGGTCAGAAGCGGCTCCCACTTCGTTGTCTGTGCTGAGTGAAAACGCCACGTGCGCTGCCTTTGCTTCTTCGTTCGCATCACGAAGAGACGTGGACGAGAGAGAAAATGGTTTCTGTAAATTGCCGAATTAGCCTTGTACACGACTTTTTATAGCACAGTCTTATGCTCCTGAGCAAAACGTTTCCAATATTTCTATGCTCCAAGGCGGCAAACAAGATATCACGACGAACTTTTATCAAATGCCTTTGCAAGGTCGATTTGAATAAGAGCAACTTGGCCGGCCTCATCTGATACTGTCTCCAATACCGACCCTGCAATGCGAATATGGGTTTCGATGAAGCTTCCTCTGATACCGCAGCTATCGTTCCAATGACAATGTCAATGCAATTGTCAATGTCAAATAACTTTTTCTAAACAGACCTGATGCCACACAGGGTCGTTGGTTGAAGCGTGTTTGAGGAGCACGAAGTGAACGCCGACGACGGTAAAGTGTCGTGGGGATGTGTACTGATGTTAGGCGACCATGACTTGCGAAAAGAAAGATGCTGACGTCATCTAAGGGTTACCTAGTAACTGTTGGCGACAACCATGACTTGAGAAAAAAGTTCCGGACGTTCAAATGGAAATGCATTCCCATTTCTTCAATGCAGTAGACTGCACTGCTTTCCAAGATTTTTTTTTCGATGTATCATGCATTTTTGCTTCGGGTACACGTGAGCTTGTCAAGCTAGCATCCTAGTTTGTCTGCCTCCCACATTCTTATGATGGAAAATAAAGGCATTATTATTAGTAGTACGGTCTTAGTAGCGGGGCAGGGGAAACAGATAGAAAGGACCATGTAGTACCATGCAAAGGCAAGAAGTAAATCTGAAAGGGAGGTGGCTGCGGATTTTCATACCTCTATGAATGCGGAAAAATGCGTGAGCACGCCTTCCCCATTGTCATCCAAAGAATTGCGTCTTAATAATAATTGGTTTTTCGGGGAAAGGAAATGGCGCAGTATCTGTCTCATATATCGTTGGACACCTGAACCGCGCCGCAAGGGAAGGGATAAAGGAGGGAGTGAAGGAAGAAAGGAAGGAAGAGGTGCCGTAGTGGAGGGCTCCGGAATAATATAAAGGTTAATTTGCACTGTCACTTTTACCCCCCCCCCCCCCAAAAAAAAAAGACGGACCTTATAGGGAGTTTGCACGAAAGCCGGTGGCGCTATGCATTCTGGGTAGTCCGCCATTTTGTCGTCCTTGGTAGCAGCCGACGCAGGAAGCGCACGTTGGTTTTTACGCTCGCGTAGTACGTGCGTGCAACAGTGCTGGCGTTATGGTGTACTGTGCTGTTGTGGGCTGCACCAGCAGAACCCAGAGCAAAGCGCAGAAACTGAAGACAGGACAGGCCGAGTACCGGTTCTTCAAGATTCCAAAAATACGCCTGCATGAGTGCGAGAAAGCAAAGCAGCTTTCATATCGATGCCGACGCGAGTGGCTGGCACGTATTAACAGGAGTGAGACTGACGCCAATCCAGACAAGTATAAAGTCTGTGCACTCCACTTCGTTTCAGGTGCATACAACAATTTCTTGGCTTACTGCGCGTTTGTTTTTTACTTCTGCACCCGCGCTTTACGCTTTGCAAAGCAGGCACCTCGCGACGCGTCTCTTCGTAGTTTTTCCTAAACATGCGAACAGACGGCGTTGGGGCCGTTTGTGCAGGATTGTTCTTGACGTGCGCGCTCACCACACTCCACATAAAATGGCAGGGCAGCAACATGCGAGCAGGCCTCTCCGTTGCCGGCCATGCAGGTACAGTGAGCCGACACAATGTGACCGTTGCTTTCTGCGAGGACCCACACGTCCACGGGTGGCTTATTCAAACTTTGCGAGTGGTTCACCTGGGCGCAAATGACAACGGCGACGAAAGGAATTAGTACTTCACGAAAAAAAAGGTTTTACGTCCTTACCTGTGTTTTGAGTATCACTGTGACGGCTACGAACGTCTTCATGCATGGCTCGCGTACCCATCCACTTGTGAGGAGTTGTGCCCTTCCAAAGCTTTTCTGGCCTTAAGCTGCTGCCGAGTAACAAAACTAGTTCTCAGAACTAGAAATTCGTGAATATCGGCGATGTCGACGGGCGGCCACAAGTTGAAATCGACAGTGCAGTCATTCGCGCGTAGCGTGAATGGGTCCACGCTGCACTGTTTTGTTTTCTCCTCGTAGTGCGCCCGGTCTTTCGGGCACAGAGTCGACACGTAGGTCTCTGACGAAACTGCCGACATCTTCAAAGCACACCGGGGCGGCGAATATGCAACCTCTTGTTAGTTTTGATGACTGTAGAAGATGATACGGCACTCGGACAAAAACACTGCTGCCTGGCCTGGGTGCGTCGGCTGCTAACAAGGAAGACAAAATGGCGGACTACCCAGAATGCTTAGCGCCGCCGGCTTTCGTGCGAACTCCCTATACTCACCATCGACCTGTCGCCTCCAGACAGCGCGTTAACGTCTTTCAGAAGCCGACCTTATGCATAAACCATACACACTAAAGACGAATTACACGAGACGGGAGGTTTATCAGTGTTCGTCTGCTATAAAAGTATGCATCGCCAGACGCGAACACCGGTAAAACGGAGGACATGATGCCATAAACACCAAAGTCACACCATGTACGAAATGACGGTGTGATAACGATGTCCACAATCGTCCATAAGTCGTCTCTAAAGGAGTTGTTATCGGGCATTCGGAACGGAGTAGAAAAAAAAAAAACACCGTACGGCAACTGAGACGGAACGATGTCGAATTGCTGCTGCTGTTCTTAAGAACGCGGCAGTGGAACTGTGTACTTTTCTTTTATCTGTTTCGCTTAGTTCTCGAACGAAGCAGCAGGTTTTGGTTTCGGTGGAGATGCAATCGACGGCAGGCCGCGCTAAGGATCAGAAGACGGGGAGAGAGTCTTGAGTGCGGGCGCTGCGACCGTAAGCGGCGTAGGCGCTAGGCCTAGCAGCGCCAGCGGAGTCATCTCGGATTGCGTGGTAGAATGGAGCACGGCGGGTTGTCTGGAGCCTCTCTTGTAACAGATATCTTGAGCAGTGACTTTGTGTTTGCCTCTGCTACTTTTCGATGTGCGACAGAGAAAGGAAAGACGGATGCTTAACCGAGATCACTAAAGTGGATATCCTAAACAATGGCTGAGGTTGCGCCGCTTGCGCCTCCCTTGGTTTGCGAATGGCGGTTTGGCGCCATTGTGACCGAACCCGCACAAGCGCTGGCTTTGCCGCGCCCGTGACCAGCGGGAGTTAAGTTTCTACCTCGACACGGCTGCACTGAAGGATATCCTTGAAACCCTGCCGTCTCACGTCCGTCTCGATGTCATGGTAAGTGGTTTTGCGTCCTAAATGGCGTCGTACGATGAAGACGTGAGCAAGCTTGTCCAGAGCGCTGGAGCATTGTGCTGCGGAATGCAGGAAAATATTAGCGCAGTTATATTAAGACCGCGTTACATTAAGGGCCGGCGCATAGTCTGTGAGTAATTAAGTACCAAATCTGAAGCCTTATACTTCATGAAGATTGTAGCCTTTCCATATTTTCTTTTATTGCAGCTGATGTGTGCATCATTGCTAGGCAGGTCACTAGAGTTTAGCTGCCTGTTTACATCTAAATTCAGTGTTTATACTGCATAAAAATTTTCAGCTTGCTTGAAAATACTGCTTTGAAGCTTGATATGAGCAACAAGCAAAGGGTATTTGAGGGAGTGCTCTATTTTTATATTATATCTTTTTGTGCTTCTGATTTGCTTTCACTCTACCTTGTCAAATTGGCCTTAATGTGTATCAGTTTTTTTTTGTCACTTTAAACCCATTTTAGGAACATGGTATAAGGGCGCCTCTACCATTTTTATAGATATTTGCGCTTAAAAACGTTATGTTGGAACATGTTGCGTCCTTAAAGCTTGTATGGCATTAAAGCTTTTGGTATGGAGCTCATTCATATTGTTTATCTTTTGGATAGTTGTGGCGGCCCACTTAATGTGATCGTGGCTCTGATGGGTAAATAATATGCACAGTCGTGCCTCTTTAATGTGAACACTTTGGTTTCTGAGCGTAATTGTCGTAAAATGATGCATGCATAATAAAGAATCATGAAGGAAAAAAAAGATGCAAAAGCTTGTGGCTAAAGCCTGATTCTGCAAATAGATGAGGGCACTGAAGTGGAAGCTAGACAAAGTGTTGGTAGCTCTAGGTACATAAGCCTGGTCGCCGTTATCTTTAAAAATCAGTCATTTATTGACGTGTTCGAACCTTGCATTTCTTTGACTTTATTAATTAATAAATTGAGTTGAGCGTGGTTTCTCTCTGTAAAATTTCATGCTTTAGGACAGGAGACCACCCCCACATGAATTCACTCCCAGGAGAGTGTAGTCATAATGTGCCTGAGTCTGAAATGTGGCTGTATTTGTGCTCTTCGAGAAGTGTTAGTAATGTGAGTGACATTTCATTTTTAATTTCGCAGGACTAGGTACTTACACCACGTACTTACTCCTCACCTATCAAGGCGCAGTTTGCCTTGATTGGCCAGCACATCGTAGTAAAACCTCATCGCTTCTGTGGGGTCTCCGCTTTTTGCAGCCTTCTAGGTGCTTAGAAAACATAGCGCAAAAAGGACACGGACGACACAGAAGTGGACAGGACAGGCGCTAACTTGCAACTTGCAGGTGCTTCTTGTGGAAAACCTAAAGAAGGCACACTGTCTGCTGAGCTTTCTTGAGCCTAATTTATAATCTTGGCTTAAAAGAAACCAATCTTCGATGTCTTGAGCTCATCCGTTTTTAAAAACCAGTTCATCTTTCCTTTGGAGCTGCCTGTTCTATCCGCCAGCAGATATTGTACGTATCTAGTTCTATTTCTTATCAACGTTGACAAGCTATATGATACAGTTAACCGGAGTGCAGGAAAAGGCAAACAATATAACAAAAGCCAAATGGGTCAGCTTCTATGTCATGTAATGGGGCCTGTGTCGCATCCATGGAAGTCTTGACATTCGCGGTGGTCAGGGCAAAAGTTTCTGTGCCTTCAAAGGATTTGGAGTGCTAGCGACGCACAACAAGCCGCGGAAGTGCATTCTTCGGGCTCTAAACTTTTCACAAATGCTGTACTTGCCTTATGTGGCAGCGTGGAAAAACAAATGACAAACAGGAACAGCAACATCGCATTGTCCCTAGGAGTCATCATCCCAGCGTTTTTCTCGTCCCCTCCAGGGCTAGTCATAGCCTTTATCTTTTTGCATCTAGCTCAGACAGCTTCCTGCAAGCACTGTCAGCACCCTGTCATTTTTTACTGCTTTGTAATGGTTTTCCTGTTCTGACACATGATGCAGTTGCTGGCATTTATAAATATCTGGCAGTAAGAAAAAATCTCTAAGCGATTACAGATTTGGTGAACATTTCAGTTTGTAAACAAAAATGCGCTTAGACACAGGTCTTCAGAAGTTCAATTATTTATTTGTTCACCAAATTACCAGTGCTTTATACTGATCAGTTGCCATGGGAACTTTCTTGAATTTAACTTCACTTCGTCATAAAGTGAAGGAGATGAATGCCGTTCTCCCGATCAATCAGAAGCCTGTGCCCTTACTCTTTTGTCCTTTGGTCATGTCCTTCTTCTTTGCTTGTAGTGTCGTCATTCAAGATAATACGGTACTGGCTCGTTCCTTCTGTTTGAACATTATTCCTTATTTGTTCGTTAGGTTGAAACGCAAGTGTGCATGTATGCATGTGTTTTCAGGGTAATTTTTTATTCCTGCTTCTGTATTCTTTTTTTGTCACATGTTACGACCGCTGCACTGTATATTAGCGACAGGCTGCTTGAAATGGGTTGCTTTAAGTATTTCTGTACCTCTAGAGCATAGACCTCCAAATATTGAGTCTAAAGTTTTGTTTTATGATGTTTTTTATGGGAATGCATGTTAAAGTCTACGTATTTTATTCGTTTTCTAAGGTTATATTTGTACTATGTGTTTGTATTAACAAACACAGGTTAGAGGTTGGATACCAGTAACAAATTGCTGTAGATTTAGCTGGCTGCTTTAAAATGTGTGTTGCGAATTTTTTAAAAAGTTTTTGTACATCTACATCTTGAAGTTAGCCACAGGAAATCAGTCTCTGAGTTTAAGAAAATTGTATTCTCTTATACCTAACATTTTTTAGCTAACCTTATCTGAGTGCACCAGCTAGCCTAAAGTTTAGGGAACAAGTACTGAAGTCATCTCTGCACGATTTTTCACGATTTGCTATTATATCGTTTTGATTAATTTTAGGTGCTGATTTCAAGTTCGTCCTTATCTCTTATAGCTGTCCAAAAGTTGTGGTTGAAAATGTTTTTTATTGTCCTCTATTTTAGTGAAATGCAAATTGTAATCTAGAGATCTTAGTCACATTTTGCTTATTACTTTACGCGGGCTCTTCAATTTCTTCTCAATTGAATAAGCTTGACATGTCCCACTAAGCAGCGTTTAAAATGCTGTTGGTGTTAATATTTCGTTTACGTCTGTAGCTAAGTAAGTGAACTTTGTGATAACGCAGTGTTATTTGTAACAGTGTTATCAAAACATCCAGTGGAATGAGCGTACTTGCATGCACAAGTGAAATTGTGAACACAGTGTTTTGAGGACGTGGTAGTAGCAAAGTTTTAGCAAAGTGCTTAAAAGTGCTGTCTCAGATTAAAAAATAGCTAACATACACAACTACCTTGTACTGTGCAGGTAAAATCCAAGAACTCTATTTTGTTCGAAAATAAAAACACTCAGCACAGACTGTATTTCATGTTTTTCTGTGCCTCTTACTGCGAATTCTTTTGCTCTTATATTGCGACTTTGAGGACTTATAGGATGGATGAAAATGGTACTCGAAAAATATTTCAAATGCGCGACTGGAGCATGGCATTCAAAACTTTCTTTCAAAAGCTCTATTAAGGACTCCAAAAATAAGCGCAGTAATGACCGGATTTTAAGCATAGAATACACAAGAGTGTTATTTTCAAAAACTCCTAAGAGCAGAGAGATAGGACACATTATTTCTCCAATGTGGAGATGCCCGCAGGTGGCTTCTTCGTGCACTGTTCAGGATCTTTTAACTTCAGGAATTCGGTTCTTGAACCACAATGGAGGGACAGTAAACTTTTGCGTGAAGAAGAAAAAAAAATGTGTTGCAAGATTGTGGTACATACATCCGTTACGACGGTCTGGTTTTCTCTTTCCTTGCCCGCCATCTTCCCAGCACCACTTTTCTTGTCCATTGCGGACCACCCCGTCAAAATTCATTCGGCTAGTGCCGGAGCCATTGTTCGTGCATTTTTTACGGAAGTGCCGTATACACAGCGGAGTCAGATCAAAGATGTTTCCTTGCCGCCGACGCCGCCGTTGGTTTCATTTTGTTTCCGCGGAGTACGGCGATACGTTGCGACGTGGCTGCGATGTCGTGTGTATGTATGGCGCCACGATCCGGCAACGCAGGCATCCAGGAGAAGGAAGTGAAGACAGCGGTACAATGCACCTTTTATCCAGCGGTTTTGCGCTTTTCCTTACACTACTACTGCGTAATAATATAGACGGAATGGTGCTACACACTAAAAAAGAAAGACACGAGATGGGAGATTTATCGATGTTCGTCCGCTTTAAAACTACTCATCGGTAGACGCGAACACAGGTAAAACGGAGGACATGATAGCATAAACACCAAAGTCACACCAGCTACTAAATGACGACGCGCTAACGTGGTCCGCAATCGTTCATCAACCGTCTCTAATGGAGTGGCTATCGGGAATTGCGAAGGGTGCAGAAAAAAACACCTTACGGCAACTGAGACGGGACAACGTCGAATTGCTGCTGCTCTTCAAAAGAACGCGCCAGTGGAACTGTGTACTTCTATCGGTTTCCCTTAGTTTCCGAACGAAGCAGCAAGTTTTAAAGCGAAAGCTTTATTGGCCGCAAACTCGCAATTTCGCCGTGGCGGTACTCCACCGAGGCACGTGACGTCACAACGCGCGCTCGGAGCGCCATCTGGCATGACGTCACACCGCGCCGCTCGCCGCCGCCGCCGTTTGGTAGGACGTGACACCGCGTTCCTCGTCGTTGCGCTCGCCTCCGCTCGCTTCGACAGCTGCGTCGCATGCGTGATAAGATGTCACAGGATTGAAAAGGAGAGCTGGCGTGCGCCGCAACCACAGTTGAGGCGACAGTATGGACGGCGACAATTCTGATATGCTGGAGGAGGCCTGGAATTGACAGCGGAACGAGGTGAAGAGGAAACGAATCGCCCAGGAAACAGACGAACAGCGCGCCGAACGACTGGCTAAACGCCGCCGTGAATATGCCGCCGCGAGACAGGCACGTTTAACGTCCGGTGTCCCTACCGCTAGCCGCAGCGACAGCAGCCGGAGGAGAGACCTGAGTCCTGCTTCATTGAAGACAGCCTGTGATGAACGATGGAATGCGACCAAGAGACTTCAGCGGCGGGCTCGAGAAACCGAAGAACAACGTGCCGTTAGCCTAGAGAATAGGCGTAAGAGTGACGCGACCCCTTCAATCCTTGGATAGCCTCGGTGCTGAAATCAAACATCGACCTGCAGATCATACTGGACGTTTATGCCTGTGCTTCATACTTTGTGGAATACGTGAACAAGGCCAACCGGGGAGTTTCACACTTGCTTTCGCTACATATATCCTGGCATAGCCGAGCTAAGCCACTGCCATTTTTTTTTGTTTTCGGTGGAGATGCAATCGATGGCAGGCAGCGCTAAGAGTCAGAAGACGGCGAGAGAGTCGCGAGTGCGGACACTGCGACCGTAGGCGGCGTAGGTGCTAGGCCTAGCAGCGCAAGCGCGGGCATCTCGACTTAGGTTACAGAATGGAGCACGGCGGTTGTCTGGAGCCTCTCTTGGAACAGATATCGTGAGCGGCGACTGCGCATTTGCCTCTGCTGCTTTTTGATGTGTGACGTAGAATGAAAGGACTGATACTTAACCGAGTTCACTGAAGTGGACATCGTAAACGACGGCTGAGATTGCGCCTCGCTCTGGTTTTCGAATGGCGGTATGGCGCCGTTGTGACCGAATCCATACAAGCGCTGGCGTTGGCGCGCCCGTGACCAGCGGGAGATAATTTTTTCCTCAACAGGGATGCTCTGAAGGATATTCTTGAACCCTTACGTCTGATATCCGTTTCGCCGTCGTGGTAAGTGTTTTTGCGCCTTAAATATCGTTGTACGATAAAGACGTGAGCAGGTTTGTCTGGAGCGCTGGAGCACTGCGCTGCGGAATGGAGCAAAATATTACAGCAGTTTTGCTAAGGCCGTGTTGCTAATGTAGGTTTTTTTTAAAAAACTGTGTACTGGGCTTGAGCGCCTGCATCGTCAGTTCGCCTTCATTGCGCGAAACACCGCACGAGCGCTCTGTACAAGCCTCTTTACGTCTGCACTGAAGTAAACCTTGCAAGCGGATGCAGCTTTTCGGCATTTTTATTTTAGTGCTCTCCGAAGCATTTGTCTCCATTTAGTTTGGATGTGCGCAGCATTTTTGGCCACTGTTATTTCATGCGTGGTCGCAGAACGAGGTATGCGGCATGGCTATTAACATAAAAACAATCAGGTCGCTTTTTGTAAAATGCCATGGTTCCCCGCAAAAAATATAATTTTCCTTATCGTGACCGTCGCAGCAAATGAATGTGCCCGAAGCTTCTGAAGTGCGTTCTTGTATTCGGTGGTCATAGATTCGGCCGCCACATTTAGAATTCCAATCTGATTACTTGTTGCTTTTAGCACAATGGTGCAATGTCTTTGTCACTGGAACACGAGTGAAAGCGAGAAAGAAATGGCTGGCAGTTCTGGCCTTATGTTCTGCTGTTGTTTGAGGCATAACTACGATAGGTGCAGCATAAACGTGGCGTCAATATTTGAGAAAATATACCTGAACCTTTAATTTCAAAGCATCACATACCTCTTTGCTTTGTTCGCCTATCAGTATTGGAGTCAGTAATTCGAACAACATGCATTTTATTTATAATAATTTATTTGGTATCAAACCTGACTGGACATTGTTCTATGCATGTTCTAGTCTAGGAGGAACTCAAAGGTTGCATCAGTTTAATCTACAAGCGCTACCAGACATTTCAGAGTTAAGTCGCAAGGAAAGATGCCCCCTGCAACAGGTGCAGGTATTTTTCTGCAAACGGGTGGTGGGAATAGGCAGGAACTGAAAATTCTGCACGCAAATACTAGATCAGTATTTATCTGACCATCTGATCTTTGGGTGCAGAGTTTACTCAAAGCATTGATGTCATGAACCTTAGGAAAGATTTCGTTTTGTTGATTGATAATTAATTATTTATTTAAAAATGGCGTTGGCACAATGCCCTGGGGTTTCGTTACCGTGCAAAAAGAGGCCGAATGCAAACAGCGGCAGCGATGAGTTGCTCACTCCCAAGGAATTTAAAAAAAAATTCGGACGTACTAACTTGTGCAATTAAAAAAAAAAGACAATATTGAGAATAAAGGGCCGGTGTAACTGCGGCAACTATGCACAGTTATGAAAATAAAGTATGTCATGACTAAGCGAGCTACAGTGTACAGTGTACTGACACGCTGCTGTTTTGTGATTTGCACTGCTACTGTCTCATTTTCACGCGTTTTCACTACCTCTCTTTTCAAAGACTCCAATAATCCAATGTTGAGACGAATGTCGTTTCTTTAGACTTGCGCGAAACTATGGAAAGGCGGTCCCCATGATCTGCTTTTGAGACTGTGGTTTTGTCATTTTATTGATAAATGGTAATCAGGTCTCGATATGGTGCACCTGTTTTTATTTTCAGTTGGAAAAGAGTGCCTTGTGTTGTTGTCTTCGATGACATTCAATCCTTGTGGTGTGTCACTTCGCAAGCTGTGTATAATGAAGATGCACACTTCGAGCAACACCATACCAGTTTTGTATTTTCAGGTCTTCATTATACACACGCAAATATGATTCCTGGGCAGTACCGATTGTTGCTTTCCGGGCTGTTATAGGTGGCTCTAAATTGACCCCCTTGAGAACATTTGCGTCTTTGATGATCGACAAAAATTCCTGTAGTTGCCATATGGATCAAATGTCACGGAAAAAGCAAGAGTGTTAACTTTTTTGGGTGCAGCTGCACCTTTGGAAAACGCACTTCGGATCACACTCCCTTATGGACAGTGGCTCACGATTGTTTTTTTAGCGTCTAGTTCGGGTGCAGTCAGGCTGTTGCTGCACTGGTTGCAATTAAATGAGATTGAACAGCTCAGTTGTCTTCATGTAGTACTGCAGTCAACTGTTCCAAATAGATAGGGGTGGCACCTGAAGGCACAACAAAGACCACCTAACTGGCACCCCTCTCTTGAGCTCAGCAAGTCGCCCCCACCTGGGGGCCACACCAAGCCCACCTGCCATAAAAAGCGACATTCTGTGGCAGTATATAGTTGTTTATCTCTTTCAATGCATGATGAAAAGTGTCCAGACCGAACACATGCGACAACAAAGCGAGGAACCTCCGAACACGTTACGGCCGCCAGCTTTCAGGTAAACGTGTTTTAGACGATTCAGCTCAGGCCTAGCTAAGACCCCATCCGCACAAACCTGCGGCGCTTGCATAAATTAAAACAAATATTGTGGTTATCAGGAAAAACAAAGTGCGTGAGTGCCGATCGTGGACAATTACGAAGGAAAGGAATATGTTATATAGATGAAAAATGTAAATATCATGCTATCTGTAAATTGAAGAACAAACTGGGAAAGACTATATATGTATTGGTCGGTGGCACCTTTCGATTGGTGAAGGCAGATCGTTAATCGATTTTTTAGCTTGCGTGGATGCCGTACTCATGCTTCGTCTGGGATGCTTAGCTTTCCGCGCAGCTTAACAGTGGCTTAAAGAAGCACATGAAAAAACTAACTAGCTTCGGGAAAACGGAATGGTAAGTGGTGATGTGGTGTTTTACGGCAGGCGTTTCTTTTTGCTTTGTTGTCTTCTTTCAAATTTATCACATCGCTTGCTGATAGTGTTTTTAGAAATGTTCGCACACATTCTGTCAAAGAATGTTCAGCGTCGTAGCTGTGATTTCAACATACAACGGCATGTCAGTAACTCTTCCCGTCAGTATTTGAGTTCGCGGACGGCTCTTTTTTCATTGGTAGTTTTCAAACGTCCTGAAACGAAGCCCTGCGGTTGAAGGCTACTACTACTACTACTACCACTACTACTACTACTACCACTACTATTACTCCTACTACTACTATTACTACTATTACTAGTACTACTATTACTACTACTACTACTACTATTGGTACTAGGGCTAGAGCCGTCCCATCGGTATAAATGTGACCAAAATTTCTTGCTTTCTTTTCGATACAAATCATCTTATATAACGAATTAGTTATTCTCGATGTTTTTTCTAGACCGTCCGAATCTTCAAGTCCGATTGGGCAATAAACATCCCGTGAAAAGAATTTCCCTGCTTTCATTCAACAACTCTGCTTCAGCAGACTCCCACCTGCGTTTGTAAGGTTACCTGTGTGTTTGTTAGGTACCTGTTTCTTGTGGTTCCTGAGAAAAAAGGTTCAATTCGTCGAATATTGATGCTTTAATAAAATTAGCTTCCAAGCGAAAGTAGCTTTGGTCAAATGTTGCAAAAAATTGATGTTCCGAAATAAGTTGTTTATTTATTTATTTATATAGTTATCATCATAACCACAGCGTCATTGTCTGGCATTACAGTGGCGGAGGGGGGGGGGGGGGGCTACAAAGAAAAACTACACAAATACCACCGCGTGCAGGTGGTTACAAAAAAAAGATAACATTCAGATAGAAAGAACACATAATTATTATACATAAAATTAAAGAAACTGTCCCAGCATGGAAGAAAATGAATCATTTGATAGTATTGACACTACTTCCTCGGGCAGCTTGTTCCATTCCGAAATTGTTTTGGGGAAAAATGACATTAAAACAGTCAGTCCGGCATCTGTATTCTTTAACTTTAATTGAATGATATATCCGTAAAGCCACATAATCAGGGTTGACTATATATTTTTTTCTGTATATTCCAGTTCTTGAATGAAATATATTATGAAACAATTTTAAACGCAGAGAGAGAGAGAGAGAGAGAGAGAGAAACTTTAATTGGTCCATTAAAGGTTTAACGTTCGGTCTTCGTCTGCATCGCTGCAGACTCTTGACCTTCAAAGCAGGGTTGGGCCCCTAGTCCAGGGCACCACTGAGTCGCGCTGCTTCGCTTGCGTACTGCACCATTGCCCTTTGGGCGGCGAGCTCGCAGCTGGTGAGCCAACTCTCCCACTGCTCCGCACTCGGGGTTTTGTGTTGGTGGAACGTGTAGTTTCGCTTACACTCCCAGGTTACTTGAAAAAAAAACCAGTCACAAAAGACAGGGGACAAGAGAAGGAGTGTACACGCCACAACGACTGGCTAGTTGGCCAACTGGCAACCAACTGGCCCGCATTTACACCCTTCTGCACACTCCCAGGTTATATGGCAAATCGTGGGGGTTGCCCCGCACCACGGGCATGTGTTTCTATACTGTGTAGGATGCATCTTGCTAAGTATATGTAGGTGAAAGAATGTTCCCGTTTGCAGCCTCCGCCAACTAGCTGCTTCTTGTTGTGTGAGGCCCTTATGTGACGGGGAGTATCTAATTCGCCTGCCTCTTTGATAGTTTAGGTATTCTGAAAATCCGATCTCCACGGTGAAGTGCTGTCCCAGGGCGTATGGCCGCTCGGCTCGGTACGTGATCTCTCGAGCCAAGCTGTCTGCCCTTTCGTTTCCTTCTATCCCTGTGTGGGCCGGAATCCAGATTAATTTGTGGGTTGCTGTTTTTCTGAGGTGTACTGCTTCGCGGAGAATAGCTAAGACAGCCCTGCAGATTCTACCTTTCGTATAGTTTCTGCATGTCTCTTTTGAGTCCGTTAGGATGACTAATGATTCGTCTTTTCGATAGCCCTCAGCCGCTGCCAGCGCATCAGCGACCTCCCCCGCTTCCTCTAACCTGACGCTACGTGTAGTTGCGCAGGTGATTAGATTGCCTGCGTTATCAACTACCACCGAAGCTGTCTTGTAGTAGCTTTCGCGTCTATTCCATGGATACATGGTTGCATCCGTGAAGACTGTGTTTTCTAATTTGGCTAAGCACCTCTCCACATAATCTGCCCGCGCCTGTCTCCTGGCCGCGTGGAGATTTGAGTCCATGTTTTTTCGGAATGGGATTGACCTGCAGGGTTTTACGGATCTCGTCGGGTATATCGGCGGATCGATCGAGATGCCCCCTTGGGTCGCGACCCAACCTTGTCAGTAGCGCTCTTCCTGCAGCCGTGTTTCTGAGTCGTTGCAGCTGTGCTTCGTGCTGTGCTTCTGCCAACTCCACTAAGGTGGTGCTAATTCCTAGCTGTAGCAGCTTCTCATTCGATGTGTTTCTTGGTAGGTGGAGTGCCGTCTTGTAGGCGTTCCTTAGGATTGTCTCTGCTTGTTCCGTTTCGCTTTTGATCATGGGGTGGTATGGCAGCACTTTCCTACGTTGTTGAATTGTGTCCCAACCCAAAGTTTCTTTAGCGCTCGTTACACTGAAATATCGCCCATAGTTATTAAAAACAAAACGAACAACCAAATCCTGAACTCTTTCCAGCTTTTGAATGTCAAGCAAGGATTTCGGCTCCCAGACTTTGCAAGCGTATTCAAGTATGCTTATAACATTTGTATTATATAGTAGTTCTTTTGTCTTTAAAGGAAAAAGTTTTGCGTTACGTCGCAGGAATCCCAAAACACGGCAGGCTTTGGCAGTAACAAAATCCACGTGACGGTGCCAAGAAAATGGACTGGTTAAGTGTACACCAAGATATTTAAATCCCAACACTGAAAGCAGTCTACTATTATTAAAACTATAAGTGAAATTGTGGGGAAACTTCTTTTTACTGCAGCACACATGAACAGATTTTTGTAAATTAACATGCATTCCCCAATTTTCAGCCGCCGCGGTGGCTGAGTAGTTATGGCGCTCGGCTGCTGGCCCGAAAGACGCGGGTTCGATCCCGGACGCGGCGGTCGAATTTCGATGGAGGCGAAATTCTAGACGTCCGTGTACTGTGCGATGTCAGTGCACGTTAAAGAACCCCAGGTGGTCGAAATTTCCGGAGCCCTTCACTACGGCGTCTCTCATAACCTGAGTCGGTTTGGGACGTTAAAACCCCCATAAACCAAACTAAACATTCCCCAATTTTCACACTACTGGGCTTCTTTACACAAGTCCTGTTGTAAAGCATTGCAGTCACTCTAATTGTTAATGATTCTATACAATACACAATCATCAGCAAAAAGACGCATGCATGAAGAAATACCTGAAATGATGTCATTCATGTAAATTATGAACAATAAAGGGCCCAAGACGGATCCCTGTGGCACCCCTGTGTTACAGGAACCTCATGCGACTGCTCACCGTTGACAACAACACACTGACGACTAATGCACAAATATTTTTTTATCAATCTAATAACGTTTTCATTTATGTTGTACCAAGATAATTTTTGTATTAATAAGGAAAGTCTTACAACGTCAAAGGCCTTCCTAAAATCTAGAAATATACAGTCGACAGAACTGCCTTTATCTAATGCACTTGACAGGTCATGAACAAATTCGGTTAGCTGGGTGACACATGAGTAACCACTGCGAAAGCCATGCTGATGGGTATTTAATAATGAGTGTGTACTAAGATGATCCATAATATTAGTAAAAAACACATATTCTAAAATTTTACACGTCACACTGGTCAAAGACGCTGGTCGATAATTTGAAACAACATTCCTAGGTCCCGATTTATATATAGGTACAACATTTGCAAGTTTCCATTCATCAGGCAAAGATCCATCCTGTATTGACTTAGTAAAAAGAAATTGAAGGAACCTTGATAAAGAAAGAGCGCAAGAAGAGAGCAGGACCGTGGGTAAGCCGTCTGGTCCGGTGGCACTGTTTTCATTTAAGCGTTCTAAGAACGACACAATTCCTCGCTGGTGGAAATCAATGTTCGCCTTAGCTTCGGTACTAATAAATTCCGGGCGAAAATCGGCAGGGCTGTGGTTGACCGCAGCAGAAAACACCGAGGCAAATTTAGCCTCTTTGACCGACGCATTCATATCTTTAGTAAACTTTTATAACTGATCCATGTTTTCTTGTGACGGATTTCTTTTGAAGCGTACGTATAGTTGTTGCCTCTTTTCAACGACTCTGCTCACCGTTTCTGTAAACCGCTTTTGTAAATTCGCTTCGAAGGGAAAAAAACAGCTTCAGTAAAAAATTATACCGAACGCACGCTGACGCACGCATTTTCAGGTAAGCTCTATAGCCCATTCGGCAAAGTGAACTAACCGGCGGCCAGCCTCCGACAACCACTGCGCAGCGTCCTGGTTAAACACCAACCAACCTTAAAATGTCGGCTCCGGCAATCCTTCCATCGTTAAAAGTAAGCATCGCATACTGCTTATTTTCAATGTATGAGGGCCCTGCAGCTCGTTACAAACAAAACTGCTGCAGATTCAATTGCCGACACGGAGAGTTTTGAAGAATAAGGACTTGTGGTATCCCCCGAGCCAAACGTCGAATCCATACTTACAGAAAAAATTCTTCAGCGATAGTCATTCCATTACCCGCCAGAAAAAGTGGAAATTTAGCACAGCGAATATCACCTTACCCTGAACCTTAATGAATCAGCGAAACAAGCAGTCACTAGCTCCAAAGGACGCTGCCGTATGTATTGTGATTTACCGTTCGCGGTTCTGCCTTGTATGGTTCGCCGCTCAAGCAGCGCTGCAGCGTAATGCCATGTGCTGCCTTTTCTCGTGTTTCTTTTCCCCTGCGCTCTCCTGTCGTCGTGCTGTTTTTTCGCTGTACCCTTTTGTCCCTCTACCGTTATGTCCTGCGTGCTGTTTTGACGCGTGCTTTTTTTCCCCTGTGCTGTTCTGTCGCTGTGATGTTTTTGTGTGCTGTTTTGGCGCATTCTGTTTTATTGTGTGCTGTTCTTTTATGGCGCGAGGTCATACAGTAAAATTCGGCAGAGAACTCTAGACTGCTTATGTGTGAGCATACAAAAAGATGAAAGTGCTGAGGCATCCTAGTTGTATAATGACTATGTGTGTCATGCCTATGGCTACGCATTCTTTGTACAAGCTCTATACGCCTTACATGACGTTTCGTGTAAAGTGCTGAGCCATGGTACGTTTCAGAAGTGAAATGCCGAGTAATGCGTCATGACTATGAGGACGTCTCATCATTACGCTACTTGTAAAGTGTTAAGTCAAGGTGCGTTGCAGAACAATTATCACTCATGACAACGACTACGCGTCATGACTAGCATACTTTGTACAAAGTCTATGCACCTTACATGACATTACTTGTAGAGTGCTAGCCATGATCCCTTGCAGAATGACTATGAGTTATGAGTTTCATAGGTCACACTACGTTACGTTTCATCACTCATGATCATTCATTCGCTGTATGATGTTGTGACATGATACACCATCGTTCTAACATCATCTGAATTTCGTGCCATGGACGACGACAGACGGCGGCTTTTGTGCTAATATGACCGGCAATGTTTTAGCATTAAACGACATACCGCAGCATTTAGCGGGCGATCGCAGCCGGGCGTAGGGCTTGCTAGCAGTCAGACTGCGCGCGCCAAAATCGAAACCAGAAGTTGCTACTCCAGCCACTTGCGGCGCTTCAGTCAATTTGACAGCTTTTGGAAAGGAAGTATTTGACAGTATTTGGAAAGGAATAATGGTGCCGGGGCTTACTTTCGGGAATGCGGTTCTATGCTTAAGGGCTGAAGTTCAGCCACGATTAGAAGTAAATCAGAGCACTGTCGGAAGAATAGCACTAGGTGCCCACGGGAAAACCACAAACGAGGCAGTACAGGGGAATATGGGTATGGGCTGGGCAACGTTCGAAACACGGGAAGCTCAGAGTAAAGTATTATACGAAGAACGCCTGAGGAAATTGGATGATAACAGGTGGGCAGCTAAGGTATTTAAATACCTGTACAGAAAGAGCGTTGACACACAGTGGCGGAAACGAACTAGAAAGCTGACCAGTAAGTTTGCCAGAGACGAGGAAGGAGAAAGGAAGAACATTAAACGACAGGTTAAAAACGTCGAAGGTAAAAATTGCATAAATTCAATGGAAAAGAAGCATAGTGTAGAAATATATCGATGCTAGAAAAGGCAGATCAGGAAGGAAACGTTTTATGGTAACTCAAGAGGCAGCGCCCTCCTCTTTGAAGCTAGGTCAGGGTGTCTTAGAACGCAGCTACAGAAAAAAATTTAACGAAGATGACACATGTGCTGTATGTGGTAAATCTGTAGAAACAATAGAACACCTGGTCCTGAAATGCGATGGTATCCATCCCGATGTGGATGCAGGCACAGTCACTCTTCCTGAGGCCTTAGGGTTTAGAGATAACAATAGTCATGTAAACAAATCTGCCGTGGAAATTAGCAAAAAGCGATTGGAGGATTGGTCGCACAAAAGCAGAGAGGTGACATGAGTTTTAAAGTGTAGGAAGACGTTTTTTTAAAGGAAATGGTGAATTGTATTAACAATTTACAGCTGATTAAACAAAAATAAAGGAAAAAAAACTGAGCGTAGTGGCAAGAACCACTGCCCCGTTTCAAAGGGGATGCTCCTACCTTCCATTCCAGCTGGGAGCGAAAAACTCTCCGCACTTCGGCGCGGATATCACGTGACCGAAATGGCTTCAGCACTGCATGTCCAACTTTTGCGAGACCGCTCTTCTAACCGCCCAGCCCCGCCGACCAGCTACGACTGTATAGAGGGCCCTTCTGGAGGCAGTGGCAGCCTGATTAATGCGAAGGGATTAGATGGCTGAGTTCAAGGTTATCTGTCCAGAAAATGTTCCGTAGAATAAAAAAAGAGAAAACCGGGGTCTACATGGGAATCGAACGCGGGCTGCCAGCGTGCGAGACCGGGACGCTTCCACACAGCCACGACACTTTGGAACCGAATACAGGCGCATCTATTCAATGCACAGTTCTTAACAACGTATCTTCGAGGTACATACTGAGGGCTACATGAGTAATTATGAGCATGTTAAGTAAACATATCGAAACCAAGCGAGTACAAAATTTCCACCGTTTCCGGTAAATTTCCTCCGTGCTTGGCGTGCTGTCGTTGCGCCATCATGCAGCACCCACTGAAAATCCCCTCTCTCGCATTGTGCGGTGGTGGCCCAACAGATGGCGCAGGTGGCGGGCAGCACATAGCTTGCGCATTTCCGCATGTAAGGAGACGTAAGTGCATCTCGTAATTTTTTTCATTAAACGGTGCTTTCATCCTCACCCGCCGTGGTACCTCAGTGGTTAGAGCGCTCGGCTACTGAGTTTGAGAACCCGGATTTGAACCCGACCGCGGCGAACGCCTTTCGAGGGAGGCGAACAATAATAATAATAATAATAATAATAATAATAATAATAATAATAATATTTTTTGAGGAAAGGAAATGGCACAGTATCTGTCTCATATATCTCTGGACACCTGAACCGCGCTGTAAGGGAAGAGATAAAGGAAGGAATGAAAGAAGAAAGGAAGAAAGAGGTGCCGTAGTGGAGGGCTCTGGAATAATTTTGACCATCTGGGGATCTTTAACGTGCACTGGGGGAAAGGAAATGGCGCTGTATCTCTCTCACACCTCGGTGGAGACCTTAACCACGCCGTAAGGGAATGGATGGAGGGAGGGACTGAGAGGAGAAATGAAGAAAGAGGTGCCGTAGTGGAGGGTTCCGGAATTAATTTCGACTGCCTGGGGATCTTTAACGTGCACTGATATTGCACAGCACACGGCCGCCTTTGGGTTTCACCACCACTGAAACGGTGCCGCCGCGGTCGGGTTCGAATCCGGGTACCCCGGATAAGTAGCGAGGCGCTTTAACCACTGAGCCACCGCGGCGGGTCATGTAGGCGAGACGCAAAAAAGCGCTCGTGTACTGTGCGGAGTTAGTGCACATTAAATATCCCCAGGTGGTCGAAATTATTCCGGAGCCCTCAACTATGGCAGATCTTTCTTGCTTTTTTCTTTCACTCCCACCTTTATCCTTTTCCTACGGCGCGCTCCGGGTGTCCACCGATACACGCGAGACTGTTACTACGACATTTCCTTTCCTGAAAACCATTTTTTTCCCTACACCTTGTCTTCGACTCTCGCCATTTCGGCTTTATCCACTTGCATAAATATGATTGTTCTTAATTATAATATTAATTTGTTTTTGGGGAAAGGAAATGGCGCACCTATGGGTTATGCATGAAATAGGGCGTGGTATTCCGCGAGGAACAGAAAAGGTAATTGCCGGATCTAGCCGTTTAAGGCGGATGTGTCACGTGCCTGGCAGGGCCAAATATCTAGCCGTCGCACTCCTCATAGATCTCGAAAGGAGACAAGTGGTGTCCGCTCTGGAGAACGCACAGCTGTGCGTTGGCCACTGCTGAAGCCGCTCCTTGCTTCAGCGTCAGCGCTCTCATTTCCATCGAGTCCGCAGTGTCCGGGGATCCACTGTAACACTATTCGGTGGCCTGTTTCCTGAGCAGATGACAGGAGTCTAATGACGGGGATGTCAACTTGACCACGCCGCCGCAACCGGAACTTATGACCCCGCCGACCCGAGAAGCCGCTAACAAATTCGAACACAGCCCCTGCCCATGCCGTTCAGTGTGTTCATGGGCCTCGGCCATTGGCTCAACTGGACCAGCGGTCATTAATTCGATTATCAATCTGCTCATCTCTTTCATCGTGATGGCAAGCCCTGCATCTTCTCTTCTGTGTTCATCCCTCCTGTCACACCCATCGTCACGTCCTGCGTTTCATCGTCACGGCCGTTCGCGCGATCGTGACGATCGCTCGGCAGCCCCGGCAAGTGTCACGGACGAGAACACGACAGAGTGGGCAGTGGAGCGGCACGGGGCACTCGCGCTAGGCCCATCACCATTAAATCAATCCATCGCCATCTGTCATGTAGTTCGGTCTCCAGCGGCTTGCCGTCACGTAACAATATCAATAGCCAGAGCTTGGTAGGCGGTGTGGCGTAGGAAGCATCCCAAAATTTATAGCGCAGGTTTACAGCCAGTGAAAATGCGCCACTCCTGAGGCGGTTCTCCGCAGATGTGGCGAATCGCTTCCCGAAGGCCCGCAAGCTCTGCAGCGGTTGAAGTAGAATTGTGTCCTAAAATGAATCTCCGGGCCGTCTGCTGAGCAGGAATTACCAAAGCTGCTGTCGATGCCTTTGGTCACGCAGATCCATCAGAGTTTACTTGCACACAGTTTTGGTATTCTGACCAGATGTAGGCAAGAGCAAGTGTGCTGGGCAGGAGAGTAGAATACGAGCGCAATCGGCTTTTGAGCAGCGACACAAGCGCCAGGCCAGCAAGTACGTTCCGGGGCGGAGGAGAGCAAGACGTGCGGGAGTAAGAAAGGTGTGAACCTTAAGGTGGCGCCACAAGCGTTGGTGGTGCTGGGAAAGGGATTTGTGCGGAGGGGGAGAGTGAGACGAGAAAACGGTAGTGCAAGGTAATGTCACGGTAAGTGAGGAGCGCGTTGCGCATATCGATTTCCAGCGGGGGTGGGCTTGCTCGGTCAGTCGATTCGCGAGCGATGGAATTAGTTGCCTCGTGGCCGGGATGGACCGCGTGAGCGGGAATCCGGATGATTTTAATGGGGCGAGAGGGGACGGTGCCAGAATGTAAGATGCTGCGGGCGGGGGTGCGACCCGTCCACGGAGGAAGACTATAGTCTTGCTCCGTGCACCCGTCCAACCGCGTAGTTGTGGACCGCAGGCTTGGAGCCACTGAAAATGCATTCTGCGGAGTTTTGCGGGATCGCAAGTGCAATAGCTGCCTCCTCGGCGTCTTCAGAGGTCGAAGTGCACACTGCGCTAACCACTGAGCCAGCGCAGGGAATGACCATTTAAATGCCAGCGTATCCAGTAAAACACAACTTAGGGCCGTGAAACAGGGGGCTTAACAACGAAAATGTTTCACCTATACAGTGAGCTTACATAACGCAACATTTGCATGCTTGGCAACAAAAAAGAAGTGTGGTGGTGGTTCTAGAGGAAAGGAATTGGCGCAGTAACTGTCTCACGCATCTCGGTAGACACGCGAACCACGCCTTAAGGAAGGGATAAAGGAGGGAGAGAAAGAAGAAAGGTAGAAAGAGGTGCCATTGTGGAAAGCTGTGTAATAATTTCGACCACCTGTCACACTGGCGACGACTATAAACTCAGACTGCTCCATACCCCCATACTACTACATGCCCGATACCCAGACCAATTCCCCTCGTCATGCAAACTGCGGAAAACCAGGAGATTTTCTACACACTCTGCTCACATGCCACACCTTCCCTCATCCCACATCACCGACCGTGGCGGAGTCTTACTGCGAGACTGTTCTGACCAAAACATCTCAAGACCAAGCGCCGGCTCATCTCCAGCGCTCTGAGGAGGATTGCTCTCCAAGGGCTATCCTTCGCTTTGTAGGGGTTTGTAGGGGTTTATAAGCAGATGCGCTTAAGTTTTCTGGAAATAGCCTTCGAGTGTCTTCGTCTTTCCATGCTTTGTGCGTGCACGACCTCGGAATTATCATGTAGATAATGGCTATGAGGAAAGGAAACACACCGAAATACTCACTTTCAGGAAACACCATGGAAATTGCAAGAGAAAAAGGGTGATGCAGGGGCTGAAAGAAAAGAGACGCCGTTGTGGAGTGAACCCATATCTCGGAAAAGCTGGCCACCGGTTACCGAGCAGAAAAGACAGACACTGGCAGGAGAAAAAGTTTAATGTCAAAACGTGAAAAACGGCACACACACGTGAAAGAGAAAGAAAAGTTCAACGGAAAGGCAACAGCGAACACAACAGTCAACAGACATCGCGGGGCTTCGAGGCTTCGCGCGGTACGAAGGAGCTGGTTTCCCTTGCTTCAAGAAGCCATGGTGAAGAACTCGATCAGCTGACAAATTGCACAGTAGACGACACACAAGGCGATGCATGAGTCTAACACCGGAGACGGCTTGGAGCATGTACAGCTGGTTCATGTCGCGTAGCTTGCTCATGGGTCGGGAGAAGTTGCAGAGAAAAAAAAAAACTTCGTCACCTTCAAAACGTCTGTCAAGTCAGGGCCTCTCTTCTGGCTCGACCGGCTGGCTTTTCGGAGTAGGCTTAATGTCCGCCGCGTGCCTGAACACGTAGCCCTGGCTCCCCAGGTCACCGGCGATGTAGCCGCTCTCGGGCAGGCACGGCATTTTCAGCTCTTCGGGAACGAAGTCTTGGTCCTCCATGTAAATGGGCTTCACTCGTGAAGGAATAGGACTATGAGGCGCCTTTTCAAAAAACGCGTCACCCCCACCGAGCATCGCGTTCTCGTGGAACTTGCAGTTGAAGTTCACCGTCTCTGAATCGTGCTGCATCACTTCACCGCAAGCGCTGGAGTCTGCCTTCGACGCCTGAGTGCCGGTGTCCATGTCTGGGTGCGCAGTCTTAGGGGGCTGGGTTGCCTCATCCCCCCCGCCACGCTCCATGGTAGCCATATCCTTCAATCAGGTAGCGAAGCGGACGTCTAGGCCTCAAAACGAACGCGGTCGGAATGCGTTTCCTTTTTTTTTTGCACGTGCCGAACGTTGCCGCATCTTCTTCGTTTTCCGTTGGCATGTGAGCGGCGAAAAACCAGAAATCGATGTTTTCATGTACAAACATCAAAGTAAACGAGAAAAGGGATACGAAGATGACGTACCGAGGGTGAAAATTATATTTTTCTTTGGGAAATAATAGTAATAATAATAATAATAATAATAATAATAATAATAATAATAATAATAATAATAATAATAATAATAATAATTAGTTTTTGGGGAAAGGAAATGGCGCAGTATCTTCCTCTTATACCGTTGGACTCCTGAACCGCGCCGTAAGAGAAGAGATAAAGGAGGGAGTGAAAGCAGAAAGGAGGAAGGAAAGGCGCAGTAACCCGGTTTTGCTCGTAGATGTGGCGCCACCTCTCGGGAGCCTCAAGAAAGCTAAGAACAGGGAAGCGTATTGCAGACGACACCGAGAGCGCACCACGTGAGACGGGTTACCCAAGTGCTGGTAGGAGGAAAAAACGTGTGATGAAAAGAGCAGTGAAAAACGACGACGGGTGGTGGTGGTGGTGAAAACTTTCGTTGAGCGAAGGGAGAGGTTACAGGTAAAAAAAGGCCCTTTACATGGGTGGAGTCCTAAGTCCGGGACTCCACTGGACGAGGCCGCTACACGCGCCCATTGGACTAGAGCCCTCTGAGAATCCAGCCCCGAGCAGTTGAGCAGGGCTGCCTCCCATGGCTCGCGGGAAGGGAAGGATTTGGGAGCCCACTGACGATTATACGTTATCTGCAAGTACGCGATGAGAAAAGCTTGAAATAGAGACAATGAGGAACCAGATAAAACCATATTATCAATAAGGAGTGTAGTCGGTAGCATGACTAATTGTCAGCGAGGATATACTGGCAGTTTAGAAGCGGGTATTTGCTTCAGCTGCGTTCCTAAATGGGTGGAGATGGGAAGTTGTATCTAACTGCTGCTTAAATTGCTGTGCTTTTGCGTTTAGAAATGCGATAACACAAGACAGGCATAGTGCAAATAGATGCCGCCCCGACACCGACGTTAGTGATTGGCGGACACTTGGGCCGACTTCTCCACGCGTCAGCCTAGAACCGACGCCCCCAGTGAGACCGATGAGGGTTCTGGCACGCGTACCCGTTGACAGTGTGTTGCATGTGTAGTCGGTCAAGAATGCGGCGACCGGATGGCGTGTGTGACAGGCGCGTATATTGGTTGAGGAGATGTGCGTCTCGGAGTTCCCCGATAGGTGTTGAGCACCGCCAGGTTGAACAAACTCTGGTTGGATGTGGTAATGGGAAGACCAAGAGCCCGTTTATAACTTTGCGGTGCATGACCTTGAGTTGGTCCTCCTCGTGTTTGCGCATGCGGAAGTACGGGGTTGAGTAGAAAATTATACTCGTTACAAAGGCATGTGACAGCCGCAAGGCATCTTTGCTTCGTAACCTCCCCCCCCCCCCCGCTTATTGCTTATTTTGTGGGCCGTATTGGGAGACTCGGCGGACCTTACGGCCCACCTTGTCACCATGCATGCGTTGTTTTGCGAGTGTTGTGTCCGGTGTGCGTTGTTGGTGAATTAAGAGGCCGAGGATGCGGATCTCCATGGCCTCTCTAATCGGACCCGAAGGGAGTGTGAGGTGAATTGAAGCGCCCTCCCAAGGAGATGGTCGAATTTGGGCAAATTCTGATTTGGTGGGAGTACACTGGAGAACACAGTATGCAGCGTAAGCGTCCACTTCCTTCGCTGCCTGTTACAGGCAGGTCTCCATGTGTCCAAGATCTCCTTCTGTTGCCCAGGTAGAGATATCCGCATATAGGGCATATGGGATGCTTGGCATGGAGCTTAATTTTGCGAGAAGGTCTTTTATTGCGAGGTTGAACAGAGGAGGGGAGATAAAAGCGCACCCTGTGGTGTACCCCGGGATCCGATGGTATGGGGTTTATGTTCCTTGTCTTGAATTCGAATGTAATGAGACAGATACTGCGCCATTTCCTTTCCCCAAAAACCAATTATTATTATTAACTGTCGACCTGTGAGAAATTGCCAGATGTAGCATTTCGATGGAGGCGAAGCGCTAAGCCGCTTGTGTGCTGTGCGATGTCAGTGCACGTTAAAGATCCCCAGGTGGTCGAAATTATTCCGGAGCCCTCCACTACGGCACCTCTTCCTTTTTTCTCTCAGTCCCTCCACTATCTCTTCCCTTACGACGCGGTTCAGGTGTCCGCCGAAACTGGAGACAGATACTGTGCCATTTCCTTTCCTCAAAAACCAAATTTATGAATGACGTTATCAAAATCAGCGGAACTAAGAATCCGTCAGTTTATTAAAGCGAAAGCTTTACTAGGCTACTTCGGCGGTTTCGTGTCATCAAAACGTGTCCGCCGCCATTGTGGGGGCCCCGCCGCGGTGGCTCAGTGGTTAGGGCGCTCGACTACTGATCCGGAGTTCCCGGGTTCGAACCCGACCGCGGCGGCTGCGTTTTTATGGAGGAAAAACTCTAAGACGCCCGTGTGCTGTGCGATGTCAGCGCACGTTAAAGATCCCCAGGTGGTCGAAATTATTCCGGAGCCCTCCACTACGGCACCTCTCTCTTCCTTTATTCTTTCACTCCCTCGTTTACCCTTTCTTTACGGCGCGGTTCAGGTGTCCAACGATATATGAGACAGATACTGTGCCATTTCCTTTCCCCCCAAAACCAATTATTATTATTATTATTATTATTATTGTGGGGAACTAGATAGAGAGATCCCCTAAAAAGTGGTTATAATCAAAGGACGACGATTTGAGGATGGGGCGCGAAATATTTGGTGACGATCGGACGAATAGTTAATTAGAGCCAAAATAGTGCAAAAAAATGACCTTGGTCAAGGCATGAGTTGCGCCAAATTTGAAAGGTGGTGTTAGTGGTTTTATTAAAAATAATTGTAAAAAGGAAGGAAAAGATTTTTGCTAGCCCCGGCATCTGCCATCGATACTGAAGCACCTGAGCTGGGGCAGCGGAAATAAAGGATAGCAGGCAGAGTGGAGAAATTAAATGAAAGAGGTGAGGGTACAGGAAGAGGGGATAGGGGGAGAAGTAATATGTACAAACTATTTACACATTAAGAAACGTGTCCAGGTTGTGTGGGTGATTAGTTCATTTCAGAGGAATTAAATCACACACGCGCACAGTACTGTGTTCGTTACAACTGGAGTGGGGCGTCCAGTAATTCAACGTTCAAAACGCCGGAAGTGTTTCTCATTGATTCCGGAGAAACCGCTTAACGGAGAAACTGCTTAGTATGGGGAGTCCACAATACCTGTGCGGAGATCACCAGGGCAGTAAGAGAAGCGCAAATTTGGCGGCTTAGCTCCTGAATCGCAGGCAGGCAGATCCTCAATGACCTAGGGGAGAGCGAGAGGAAACCCCCGTATACTGCAGAGCTAATCCCCTTAGACATTCGGAAGCATCTAAAAATCCAATATACCTAAGAACATGCACCCGGAGCATGATAAAGAAAAGAGAAGACATAGAGCTCGAACAATAATGAACAATCTTGCCCGGGACCCGCGGCGTAACATAGCCTTCTGCGACGCAGCCTGTGGGTCCGATGGCGCCTCCGTCATTGGCGCCGTTGATGGGAATGGGGAGAAAGTGACTGTAGCATCGATTAACACTAGGAATGCGTTAGTGGCAGAGGAGGCCGCTATTGCCCTAGCGTGCGTCAGTGCCAAAGCCAAGATCATCTTCTCTGACAGTAAGGCAGGTGCTCACGACTTTTGTAATAGGTGGTCTCCAGTCAAGCCGCCAAATTACTAAGAAGATAACCCTCAAGCAGAGAGGTCTCCCTCATATGGGTTCCTGCTCATGAGAGCATAATAAGGCTGCTTGCAGCTTTGCTCGAGAATTATACATCCGAGCTGCTCTGGAAGTGCCCCCGAGTGGGAATAAAGACCCTCTCATAACGTATAAAGAAATAACCAAAACACCTAGACTGGAAAGGAGAACACTCTCACTTCCGGATAGGTCACTCTCTCCAAAGGAGTGCAGAGTCTGGAGGAGGCTTCAGGTCAACAGATGCTTTCCGTAATCTATACTACACGATGAAGACACTGGGGAGCCTGAGCTCTGCAGTACCTGCCACAGAATGACTTCGCAAAACCACTTAATTTGGGAGTGTCAGGATTCTCCTGGGGCCAAATCACAAACCATCCCAGACCTTGCCACCTGGGAAGAGCTGATCCGGAGCCACCACCTGGATCAGCCAAGACTCCTCATCCGTCAGGCGCAGACCGCTTACTATAAGACTCTTTCCGCGGTCTCTGGTGCTGAGAGCCGGCAGGGAGGCACCCCCTCCTAATTGCTGCGACCCGACCGTGAGGTTTATGATGACGGGAATAAAGTTCATTCATTTATTAATTATTGTTTGCTTCCGAATAGCTTCGCCCCATTTTCTTGCCACTTCAGCATTAAATGAGCTAGCCTGCTGTAATGACCAGGGTCGCATGAAAAATTTCCATTTAACCTGTCGTCCTGCAAACATGCAAATAACAAAACTTAAGAAATATGATCACTGATTGAGTCCTTTAAATTTTATTTCGACGTGATCATGTTCGCAGAAGCATTGTACCACGATGATTCCAGTTATCTTAATCTTTTTTAAGCGAATTTTATTTTTCCGAAAATATCTACAGTGCTAAAGACTCTTTACACAAGTGGTCTGGTTTTCAAGGACATAACAATGAGTCATCATTGTACAGGTATCACATATATGCAAATGAAATTTCAGAGGACAATTCGTGGTTTCTACATGAGCTGGCTTAAACCAGCTTCATTATGAATTTCAGTAGAATACAAGGAAGGGAAAGATGAGCAACACTCGACAAACTTCCTAATACGGAAGGATGGGCGTAGACACACCTCTATCGCTAACAACAATGAACCTTGTTGACCAGCGGAGGAGGAAGGCCTTCTCACCCAACACGACGAGTTCTTCATTCAAGTGTTTCAGCATCAAAGTTCTGAGGCGGTACAGTAAAGGGAACATTGCTTTCTGCGGGCGTCCCCTCAAGACACTAAGTCACCTCCTTTTCCAGAGTACATAAGCACCCACACACATTATTAATTCAACAAAGAAATCGCGGCTGCGACTCTGTCACCGCATGCGCACCAGGAACGTGCGCGCTATACCAAGCGCCAGAAAGTGCGCGCGACTGGGCATTCAAAAGCGGCATGGTTCAGAGTTTCAGTTCGAGCGTATTGCGGACATGAGGCGGAGGGTGCCACGCCCCACACGCCGCAAGGCGGTCAGCTGTGGGTAACGCTTGCCATTCGCGAAGCCAGGTAAAATTGGATACATCAGCGGGGAGAGAGGCAAAGATTTCTTGCTTCCGACTTTTGCGCACTTTCCTCCGCTGGTCTACATTCAGGGTGCAAAACGCAACATATTCGCAAGTTTCACTCGCGGACAATTCTTTCAAATCACATTCAGGAACTCTACATTCAAGAAAATGTAAGGATCTCACGACATATGCATAGAAAGCTGGAGTCTTTTCAGCCGCAGGGTCTTTCCAATTTAATAACTCAAAGAAACACCGCGATGTTCCCATCAAATATGCGGTGAGTGCTCTTCCTCGGTACGCTGTCTCTCAGATTTATTTATTTACTTATTTATTTACAATACCCCTAAGGGTCCCACATGGCCCTTAAGGCCAATACGCGACACATAACTTCAAGATCCGGGATGCTGAAGCCACCCATGTCTGCGGGCAGGCGGTGCCACATATATTAAGGAGCCTAAATTAAATTTTAAAGGAAAGGTGTGAAGAAGACGACGTGGATTAACCGAAAAATAAAGATGAAGAAGAATCATTCGGTGAGGTGGAGAGAGATGATTGGTGGAGAAGCATTCGGTGAGGTGGAGAGAGATGGTTTGGTGGAGAAGTGAAGAAGAAGACGACGACAAGGCTTACGCGGACTAACGCCGAAGCTATAAAAGGGCGAGGGAGAGCGAGGCACGGTGGGGGGGGGTGGGGCAGCAGAGAAGCGGAGGCTCCGGCGGGTCAGGGATGCATCGGCTGGAAGAGAGCGACGCCGGCTACTGCTCCGGTGGGCTCGCGTTCTACGGCTTCGCATTGGAGACTTCCTGCCATGCCTGAGCCCGTTCCATAGAGTCAACGGAGGACGCTACCACCTGCTACGGCCAGGAGTGTCTCCAGTGCTGTTGCCACCCATCCGGGTGGTGCCCCCAACGCCAGCAACACCGGAATCGCCTCCACGGGCGCTTGGACGAGGAGCTTGTACTACGCAGCCAGCGACGCCGCCAGCGACACCAGCCCAATCACGTCGAACGCCGCCTCGACGCCGGCTACTGGATCCATACAACGCCGCAGCCGCACCGAACCAACCGTGAGCACGAACGCCGACCGCTAATAGTAGACGCTGGTTGCTGTGTGCCCGGGTCGTGTGTATTTACAGTCTTTGTGTCTTGTGTTAGTTTTGTGTTCTAGTGTGTGTGTCACGTAGGTTGTATTAAATGAGCGTTTGTGTGGGTACACCTGTCGCCTAGTCCATTCTTTCGGTCCGAGTGTTATTTGGGGAGATCTTTGACAGGCGGACAAAAACCCTTGCAACGCTCTCTGCGTGTCTACCCCAGAAGAAAGATCCACAGCTGTGGCCAACCTCTGGAGGACGCGGCGAGGAGGGCGCGCTATCTTTGCTACGTAGAATAAGGAAGCTATTATGCTTGTTCTGATAAGGTAAGCGCGTTCGGAGAAAGGTAGGTCGAAGAATTTTGCGCTGATCAGCTTTGCGTTTTATTTCATTCCAGGTGGCTCCAACGTGACATCAAGGGCTTTTACGCCATCTACCCATTGGACACCATCGGGAAATTGATCATTAAAAGATCCAAGGCTTAACGCCTGGCTTTTAGCTGGATTGAGACGTGCACCTGACAGGCAGCTGTAAGTGTGGAAGAGCCTCAGAAATGCTCTACAGCTGTCAATGTTTCTAATAAACAGAGAAATATCATCGGCATAAGCTGCTACTTTAACCTCGCCCAAGCCTGGGAGAGGAAGGCCTCGTATCGACTTGCAACTTTGAATTTGTTGCAGCAGCGGTTCTATGCAAAGGACGAAAATAATTGACAGTTGGCAGCCCTGGCGTATTCCGCGGCTCACTGGAATGGGGTCGGTTATCTGATCGTTCACTGCAAGGCTTGCTAAGTCGGTGTTCAACAATCTCAAGAGGTCTGTCAGACGCCCTGGGAAGCCAAAGCAGTCTAGAACCGTGAAAAGGTAGTCACGCTCAACGCGGTCATAGGCTTTTTCTTGATCTAGGGAAACAAAAGCTCCCGAAATCTGCGGGCGCGTAGCAAAAGTACACAAATCGGGGTTAAAGCTAGTGACGAAAAAATTGTGCGTCCGGGCACACAACAAGTCTGAGCGCTGGTTATTATGCCAGGAAGAGCTGACCTTATGTGGTGTGCTAATATTGCTGCTAGTATTTTATAATCGGAGTTCAGGAGGGTGATAGGCCTCCATGCTTTTGGTGGTGGTGGTGGTGGTGTGCCGAAACCCGTCGACAAGAAGGCCATTGAGCATGGACAAAAGATGCACATGTATCTCCGTGAAGAAAGTTTTGTAAAAAACAAGTGGTAGCCCGTATGGACCGGCTGCAGCGGAGGCGTTCATTCCCTGGAAAACCAGGCGAAGCTCTTCCAGCGTAACTGGATTACATAGGCTGTCGCGGCGCTCTTCAGGTATGCAGGCTACCCCTGAGCAAAATTCACGAACAGCTACTTTTAGATCGCTTATGCCTGTGTTCTCAGTTGTAAAGAGGCGAGTAAAATGTTCACTAAAGACAGCCTTGATGTCCTCAGCGCTATCTGACTGTTCACCATGCGGAGGTTCGACAAACGGGATGGTTGCTCGACCCTCTACGGAACCATAGCGAACGCTTCGGAGTACAACGGGGTCCGCGACTGGTCTACCTCTAATATAAGTTTGTGCTGCAGTTCGGGAGCTGAGGCGAAGCAGAAGTTCATAGCGCGCTTGTAGCGGATTGAGGTAATCCTTCATTGTAAAAGTGAGGGGCGCACCACGCTGCACAATGCGTGCCGTTCGAAGGGTGTCGTTAATTTCTGCAGTTAAACGTAACTTTCTATCTCTGCCAGCTTTTGTAGGCTTGTCAAGCCAACTAGGTTTTAAATCGTCCCAGCTGCGTGGTTGTGCGGGATGACTGCACGTATCTGCGAGAGCTTCGCGTAGGATGGCCACACTTTCGGGGTCATGCACTAATGTCATGTCCATTTTCCAAAAATTCTTAGATGTGGTGGGCTGACGAAAGTGCAGCCTCACAGATACTGGAAAATGGTCCGTTATGCGCGGAACATCTGGCGGAAAAACCAGGACTTCGCAACTAGTGACATGAGTAGCGAGAATTGGCGGAAAGTAGAAACGATCGAGCCTGCTCACGTTCGAGCCGCGTTGCCATGTGGCAACAAACTCGTTACCATGTAGTTCGACCCATGGGTTTATAAGGTTAAAGTTATGAATGAGCTGCTTTAAAGCTCGCACACCAGTATACGGCGGGCCTTGTCTGCGACCGCTTACATCCCTGTAGGAATCCTCGACGCAGTTAAAATCCTCTACTATAAAAGTTGGATAACTGTCTAGCATGAAAGAATCGAGAGAATCAAATAACTCAAATGTAAAAGAACGTTGGACTGGAGCGTACACTACAAGCGCTCTCACTCGCCTTCCATGAAGGTAAAAATCCACGGCTAGGGTGCGACCATCAAAGCCGTACGTGCAGCGGGCACCGCGGCGGAAGTGTGGCTTGAGAAAGACAACTCCAACGCCAGACATAAAAGAATCCGTAAGTGTAAAAAAGTCATCAACACAAAAGCGCGAACAAAAGGACGGGACGGAACATCATACGGGGAACTAAAGTTGCATTCTTGTAGGAAAAGAATATCCGCGTCGTGTGCTCTGGCATAGCCCACTATCTCCATCTGCTTATCCAGGTTTTAAAGCTCCGAGTATTCAGAGAGAGAAAGTGGACCGCCTCCATTGTAAGAATAGCACACGCGAATATTCTCGAAACAAGGAAAAAAGGAAAAACAAAACTAAAGCGATTATTCTAGGGGATTTGTGCCCAGACTGCGTCGGGGCACTAGGGATCTTGCGGGGCTTACTGGTGTTAGGCGAGCTGTCGCTGTCGGTCGTCTCGGGGTGTGCCCGTTTCATGGTTGTACGGTCGCAGTCATTGGAATCGTCACCGGCGGGTGAACCAACGAGGGGGCCGAGTGGATGTTTCGAGTACATTTTTCGTGAGTCGGTTAAAAGTCTGCTCATGCGCACGTTCTGTACGACACTAGCCGGCATATCATGCCTGCCGGTCGGGGTGTCACGTCCTGTTGCACGGGTGCCACGTCCAGCTGACTGGCGACGTGGCTCGGTGAAGTCCTGACTGCTGTCACCGCTGGAGCTGGTGCTGGCCTCGCTTGTCGGCGAAGTTGTAGCGGCCAGTTGCGGAGTGTTCCCGCCTATGCTTTCTTCGCTAGACTCGTCTGATGTGGTTGACTGGAGTGCAGAGAATTTATCTTGTGGTTCATTGGTGTCCTTGGTTATATGTGCATGTTCCTCGCTTATCTTCTAATCGATAACCAAATCTTCAGGGCCGGAGGCTTGATCTGAATCGCCACTGGTGGAGTCGCCTGGTGCATGTGTAGCAGGGATAGATACGACCTGCACTTCAGCAGCCGCGGCTGCCGCGAAAGATCGTGGTCGTACACAGTCAACAGTGGCGTGGCCCGGCGCACCTTCGACATGGCTCTTCACACCCCTCAGTGGCGTGCTTGAAAACGCCGCACCTCGAGCAGCGGGGAATGTGGCAATCTCGTCCGATATGCCCGGCAAGGCGGAATCTTGAACACAACTTTTGCACACCACGGTAGTCGCACATAACAGTGTGACCTTGGACGGAGATAAAGTTTGGGATCAGGGTTTTCATTTCAATCTTCGCCACTCTTATGCCTGTGCTGATTCCAGGCCGGCCCTTGAAAACAGGCTGATGGACTTGCTGTAAGTTACTGTACGCTGATAAGGCTGCCGTGACTGAAGCGTCAGCCACCCATAAAAGTACTCTAAAGACTGAGACGTGAACAATCTCGGGTCCAAAACTTACTACAGGTACCGAAACTCCGTTGAGAAGAATGGGTCTAATGTTCTTGATCTTTGATGCTGCGCTGTCCGAAGCAGCCGCAACGCCAAACTTTACTCCTCCCATGTGTTGGAGGGACTTGGCCCCTGCGGTGCCGGTGACAACTTCCAAGGCATCGATGATGTCGTCGACAGTGCTGCCTTCAGGTACACTGAGGAAGAAGCAGTGCGCCTCGGGCGGCGATTCAGCGAACGCCATCGCGTGGCAGGGCGGGGCCCTAGCTCCCACGGAACGAGGCTGTGGTGCCCGGGCGGTTGGAAACTGGGCGGAACTCCTAGACGATCCGGCGGGCGGAATCTAGGGTCCGCCTTGCAGCTGAAGATCGCGGCATAAACGGGCAGAGTGACGGCACTGATCTCCGGTGACCCAGCACCAGGTAAGTATCTCAATCTTACTGACTATAGTCACTTTGTTGTTGACAGGTGTGGTCGCACGGGCGGTGATGTTTGAATACAGGCTCTCAAAACGCGCATTGTAGATGTAAATAGCAGTTTTATAGAATATACACCGGCCTACGAGATTTTAATTGCTGAAGGCAGGAGATACGTGTATAGTGTGCTGCATCGTCCACCCAGGGGAAATTTTAATGCATTGGTTCGTGTTTTTGAAATTCTTTTGGACCATGTAATATTAAATTACATTATATTATTTCATTCTGGCGATATCAATGTTGTCATGGTCACTACTTCGGCATCGCAAGAACAACTTCTTACAATGCTACAAAGTTACGTTTTCTTTATTTCATTGATGGGCCAACGCGTATCATCTGTTCAACTGCAATATTTATTGACCTCATTACCACTAACACTGACAAATGCGACACACATGCCGGAAAAATTCTGTCCGACATCAGCGACCACCTTTCGGTGCTTGCCTTCTTTCCAGACCGCAGTTCTTATTTTATACCAAAAAGGGCTGTGTCATAATACAGACGAATAGACAACACAACTCTTGAGAGTATCCCTACGGTGGACAATGAAATAAGGTGGAAGCCTATTGAATGTCTCAAGGAAGTTAAAAAAACGCACGATGCTCTAAGGACTAAATTAAAGACAGTATACGATAAGTGCTTTCCGCTAGTATGTAGCCGTAAACATAGAGCTAAGAAAGCTTAGATCGCCGAAGAGTTACTGCGCGAAATAAAGAAGAAACAAAAACTGCACGGGCAATTTCTGAAGTCTAGGAATCTGGTAAAGCTGCAACAGTATAAAATATTTCGCAACCAACTCAACAAGAAGATTTGCAACGCAAAGCTAGCATACTTTATACTGAAGTGTTTTAGGGTTGTTTAGCGATTCTAACTTTAGACCATGGGATCAGCTGTATAAAATTTTGAATTTTATTGAAAAGACTATCAATGACAGCATCGTAAGGGATGGTAAACTTATTGAGGGCGAGGAGCTTTCGAAAACACTAAACAGCTTTTTTGTTAATGTTACAAAGGCGCTTTGCATTTCTTTCACTGGTACCATAGGGTGTGATTATGGAACGCCAAGTATTCTTGAGTCGATGTTCTTACAACATTTAACAGAGCACGAAATAAGAAATGTTAAATCAGAGGACAAAAACAGTTTTCCAAGCCCAGCTTTCAGGGACATGGCCGTTTAGTTCGGCAAACTGCCACCACGGGCCGCTTCACCCTGAACTCCTTCTTTCTCTTTTCTTTTCCCCTTTCCTGTCTCTCATAGCCGCACGCAGGCAGACGGGAGGGCTCACAGCTGCGGGGTTGGGTTGAGCGGTTAATCATTGTTCGGATTCCACACTGTAGAAGGAGCATGTAGGGCTTTGTGGGCGAAAAAAAACTATCAATGCGGCGTGAAGCCTTCGCTGCGCCTGAGGAACGCATGTTCAGTAGCAGGATATTGAGAAAGGCGCCCAGTTAGAAGAAAAAGAGGGGACGGAAAAGGCAAGATGGCTGAAGGGCTTGTTGAGGCCGTTCGATAGGGACGCTGTGTGGAGTGAAAACGCGTGGTTCTTTTTGACGAGTTGTAAGGTAGAGAAGAGATACATCCCAGCAGAAGCAGGACGCAGTGATACAGTGTGTCATGCCTGACCGGCGCCGTATCTTTTCGCTGCATTACACCTAGCCCAAAGTGCCACCTTAGTGAACTCCAGGATTTAGGCTCGTGATTAGAAGCCAAATTAATATGTATAAAACTAAAAAATCAAGGACGCCGAATGCAGGGATGTCAGATGCTTGTAGAATAATTTTTTGGGCGAACGCAATGGAAGCGTCCGAAAGGCCAATCTCAACAATCATTTGGGGAGTTAGTTGCAAGATGCCGTCTTGGTTGTGTAATTGCTGTCGCCTATCTTTGTGGCGGATCAGTAAACCAGCTCTTTTATCGGCGTAATGTCATGTACAGTTTTCAGAAACACGTCGAACTCCTCATCAGTACGACTATAGTTCAGCGCTATATTTCGCGAAAAGTAACGGTTATAAATTTTCTTTTTTTTTCCGAGGACGGTTTACTGACTGCAATGCTCTCCCTGAGAGAGTGATATCCGCTGTTGACTTTCTGAAGGCCTTTGATGATGTATTTTCGTTACTGTATAGAGATATTCAGCTTTGTTCGTCGTGCATGCTTTTATTACTGACTTATTGCCCTTGTATGTTATATCTTTGTGCCCTTCCTGCTTGCACCCAAGTAAGAGGTCTGCAGTATTGGGTAAATAAGTAAATAAATAAATAAATAAATACTGGACTTCGTGTCCAGAACTTAGCGTATCTAACATCAACTGGTGAAACCACGAATAGCGGCGCACTCCAGGTTTTTTTCTGTGACCGTACTGAGACCGTAGTGCAATCTGAGGAGACTGAAGGCGGCAGCTACAAAGCCATAACCTTCATCGCCTTCTTGTTGTGGCGGAGATCTCGGAGGGTTATTTTGAAATAATAGAGGCTTTTCGGGATTTGATAAAAGAAATTAATGTTGTCGCACGAAGGGGTAGTATATCTGTAGGGGACCACGAGATTCCGATTCGCATCTGTCTAGGGTCAGATTTGAAATTTTTGCTTGTTGTTCAGGGTCTGCAGTCTGCTGCATCACACTATCCTTGTCCATTTTGTCGAGCAAACCCACAGACAAGGTGCTCAGTTCTGACAAGTAACAGGAGCTTTAATGAGCCTCCTTTGATCCGCCCTCTTGAGAGTATGAAAGCTGATTGCTGCGCAGAGGCGAACGGGATGAAAAACGTGCCATTGTTTAACTTCGACTCCGATTTAATAATTCCTGATGTATTGCACATGAAGTTAAGAATAGTTAACCGCCTTGTAGATGGATTGCTTTCAGAAGCAGAAGACGGAGATTACCGTGAAAAAGTCCGCACCCCACGTTGTATGACCATAGACGTTCAGGACATCGTTGATGCCATAAGTAACTGTGGGATTAAATTTCACGTCTGGGAAGCCAATGAAGAAAACAAGGGAAAACATTCACGTCGGTATCGGGGGGCGATTGTGAGCGCCTGCTGAAGGCTTTGCCTGAAAAACTGGCCGGGAATTTGCACCCTCCAACAGAGGAGAAAACTTTGCTCCTTTGGAAGCTTATGCGGAAAATTTTGTACCACCTGGAAAAAGATGTTGAAGGTAGCAGCATAGAAAGAGAAACCTCAGAATTCTTTCACACGTTCCTAGAATTAGGAGCCCAAGGTTGCAAAGGCTATTGTGGCGATAGAGTTTCTCCGTACATTCATATTCTCCGCACCACGCTTCCACAAAGCACGAAAGGTTCAACTGCCTTGGTTGGTTTTCAAGCCAAGGGTTAGAGAAAAAAAACGACGTGCTAAAGCATCTACACCATGGGAAGTCTAACAAGTGGAATGCAGCCGCTGACGCTCTCAAGCTGGCGAAAAGGCTTGAAGTGAGTGAGAATACCAGACTAAGCCGTGCATATAAAAAGCGGGACCAAGAGTATTGGTTTGAGGGACTTATTCAAGAGACACGGACGAAGAGGCTACGCTGTGCAGAAGAAAAAGTGAGCGAAGGAAACTGTCTACAAAATGTGGACGACATGGATGCAGGAGAATTGCGCACGGAGCTTCGGGCTATGGGAATGTCGACGAAAGTCGAATCAATAGAAAAACTTCGCAACCTTGTAAGGAAAGAAAGAGAAAAGCAATGATTGTAGCCATAGGAGGAGATAACAGTTATGTGGTGAGATGTGCCTTTTAGTTTTGCTTGTTTCCTCCTATATTTATAGTTCTGTGTTGTATCTCTAGTTTAGAAGTGCATCACTGCTTGAAGATGAAGAGTACTGTTCCTGATTCCTTATGTAACCTGCCCCTAAAGGAGTGTTCGGTGTCTACTAAAAATAGTGTATTTGTATTATGTGACTGTTTACCTGCCATATATGCCCTGAGCAATTTTTTGGTGCAATATAAGTGCGATATGTGTGTTTTGTAAGTATTGCCGTTGTCACTTTTAAAATGATCTTTTGGCTTGTCTTTTGCGTAAGAAAATTCTTTTATGTAAACAAACCATGGATAACCGATTTATAACGCAATCAGTACAGCTAGAAAAAGTACTTGGGGGGGGTGCTTTGAAAATGAACATGCGCACACGCCTTTAAGTTCTGCGGGGCAGCAGGAAAAAATTTTTCAGCGAATTTAAGAAAACTGATTGGGCGTATCGGGCGTAGATCATATTGCCGCGAAGCTTGCTTTTTGTCTGATCTTATCGCGGCAGGCACGCCGCATTATCAATTTTCTGGGACGCGAGACGCGACCAGAGTTATCTCGATTTTTCCTAGCCTCGCGCAAGTGTGCCTACTATGTTCTGGAACTTTTCTTGCCGCCTTTAAAATCGAGCACGGCTAAGAGCGGCGGGCATTCTATTAGTCGACGACCGCCGAGCACGTTCGCTGCTATCGCCGCCGCTGAGTTTTCAGAGCTGTTCTTAGTGGGCGTAAGCCAGCCTATTAAAGTATTCTCTTACGAGCTGCTCTGTGCCTTCCTCAAGACCGGACCCCAGTCGGTGCTACGTGACCCCGGCGGAGTTCCCGTCACCACCTCGTGACATCTGGTGGAGGTGCTGGGTTCATGCACCCAACCCAACCTGGAAGATCCACCGTAGAGAACGAGAGCCAAGAAGATCCCGAGGTACGACACAGCCGCCGTCTTCAAGGCCTGCAAGCTCAGCACGGATTACTTCGGATCCTACTCGACAACGACAACAAGCTCCAGCGCCCACCATGACCGAGCCAGCGACGTCCACCCCTGTCATGCTCCACCAGCCACGGGTGCCTCCAACCTTCCACGGCTACCCTGGCGACGACCCGGAAGATTGGATAGACAACTTTGAGCGCGTGGCTACATTTAACAGGTGGGAAGATGACATGAAGCTCCGCTATGTTTTCTTTTCCCTTGACGGTCCTGCAAGAACGTGGTACGAAAACCACGAGACTACCTTGAAGACCTGGAAATTATTCAAGTCTGAAGTCGTGAAGGCGTTTACCAACATTCTCCGGAAGGAAAAGGCGCAGATGCTGCTGGACTCACGGATGCAGCACCCAAACGAAACTGTCAGCATGTACGTCGAAGAAATGCAGCGTCTTTTCCGCCGAGCTGACCCGAATATGACGGAGGAGAAGAAAACCGGATATCTAATGCGGTGCGTAAAGGAGTCTCTTTTCGCTGGCCTCGTACGAAATCCGCCCAAGACTGTCGCCGAATTCGCCGAAGAAGCGTCAGCGATTGAGAAGACCCTGGACGCCCGCACAAGGCAGTACAAACGACCACCGCAGGTCTGCTCCAGCTTTCCGGACACGACGACTACAACCAGCGACTTGCGGGAGATCATCCGTGAAATCGCCCGCGAAGAACTACGCCGGCTGCTGCCATCATCTTCACAACCTCAAGTAGCGAGCCTGACGGAAGTCGTCCGTGAAGAAGTGCGGCATGCGCTTGGCTCCCCTTCTGCGACGACTGAACCTCAAGCTCCAGCCATGAGTTACGTCGCTGCAGTACGCAAGCCCGCGCCTCGACGTGCCACCCCAAGCCCTATTCGACGTGAGCCAGCAGTGCTGGACCGCCGCACTCCGGGCCCCGCCCACCCGACCTACGAACAACGTTCGGGCCTAAGGAAATGCGGCACCTGGAGAACCCGTGACAACCGTCCACTGTGCTTCCACTGCGGTGAAGCCGGTCATGTCCTGCGTCACTGCCCGTTCCGACGCATCGGTCTTCGCGGATTCGCCGTTGACGCACCACGACCACGCTTCGGCCAACATCCACAAGAAATCGACGACTACCTGCGCCGCGACGAATACGTGTCGAGCCAATTTTCCCGCTCACCCTCGCCGCGAGCCTCGCGCTTCACGTCGCCCTGCCACAGCTACGCAGCGGCTGTGCGAGGAAGGTCCCCCAGCCCCCGTAGGGGAAACTGAAAACAGCAACCTTAGGAGGTGAGGTTGCTTCCCGGCAAAAAAAAAACGAAGACCCTCCAACGACGAGAACTCACGGCGACGCCGCACCGACGACGACAGGACGCAACTTAGAGACCCCCAGGCCACCGACATCGACAAGTCCCTGCAGCCGCAGTCGCAATCACCGACCAAGCCGTGACCCGACGCCGAAAGTTACGTGCAACGCAAGAGCAAGGACTTCCGATCTAGAGGTGACTGTCGACGGCCGAAACGTTACTGCTCTAATCGACACGGGAGCTTACTATTCCGTGCTGAGTGGTTCCTTCGCCGACCGGATCAAGAAAGTGACGACGACTTGGGATGGCCCGCAGATACGCACAGCAGGCGGACACCTCATCACGCCACCAGGAAGGTGCACTGCGAGACTGACTGTCAACGGACTCACATATCCGACAGTATTCGTCGTACTTCAGAAATGTTCCCGTGACGTCATTCTGGGGATGGACTTCTTGACACAGCACCGCGCAGTCATCGACCTCAAGTCCAAGTCCATCACGCTTTCGACGGAAGAAGCTTTACCTCCGAAAACGACCCCAGAGCAGCCAAAGGCCCTCAGTGTTCTCGATGAAGAACTAACCATCCCACCCCGGTCCAGCGTCATCGTCCCCGTCTGTGCAAGAAATTTCGAAGACGCAGAAGGCATCATCGAGGGAAACACGCAGTTGCTCTTAGACAGACGACTTGGCGTCGCAAGAGGCATCGCTCATTTGCGGCATGGAAAAGCCGAAGTACTGGTCACGAACTTCAGCGAAGAATACCGACACCTCAACAGAGGCACTACAATTGCGTTCTTGGACGAAGCAACTGATTTACTGGACGCTTTCATCATCTCCGACGAACCTGCAAATGACAGCCTAAAGCAAGACCATGCTCCCACGTTCGCCATCAACCCAGCATTACCCCGGGACCGACAAGAGAAAATCACCCTTCTTCTTCAAAGTTACAGCGAATGTTTCGCCTCGTCATCAAAGGTGCGACAAACGACGATAGCCAAACATCGAATTATAACCGACGAACACACCAGACCTCTCCGCCAAAGCCCTTACCGTGTGTCGCCGCGAGAACGACAGGCCATCCGGGACCAAGTAGAGGAAATGCTTCGCGACGACGTCATCCAACCTTCGAAGAGCTCATGGGCGGCACCGGTCGTTCTAGTGAGAAAGAAAGACGGTGCTCTTCGATTCTGCGTCGATTATCGGCGACTGAACAAGATTACGAAAAAAGACGTCTACCCCTTCCCGAGGATCGACGACACTCTGGACAGGCTCTGCCACGCCAAGTATTTCTCGTCGATGGATCTCAAGAGTGGATATTGGCAGATTAAAGTCGACGAAAGAGACCGGGTAAAGACTGCCTTCATCACACCGGACGGACTGTACGAGTTCAAAGTCATGCCATTTGGGCTTTGCTCCGCACCCGCAACTTTCCAAAGGGTAATGGACACAGTGTTGGCCGGCCTCAAGTGGCAAACCTGTCTCGTCTATCTAGACGGCGTTGTAGTCTTCGCAGCGAGCTTCGAGGGACACCTCCGGAGGCTGAAGGCAGTACTCGACGCAATCAAGTTATCCGGACTTACCCTGAAGCCTGAAAAGTGCCGGTTTGCCTACCACGAACTATTGTTTCTCGGCCACATCATCAGCAAGGACGGCGTGCGCCCCGACCCGCAGAAGACAGCCGCCATTGCCAATTTCCCGCAGCCTCATGACAAGAAGGCGGTCCGCAGATTTCTGGGATTGTGTGCTTATTACAGACGCTTTGTGAGGAATTTTTCGCGCGTCGCGGAACCTCTGACCAAGATCTCCAAGGCAGACGTACCATTCACATGGAATTCGGCACAAGCGGAAGCCTTCAACGAACTTCAGCGTCTCCTGCAGTCTCCACCGGTGCTAGGGCACTTTGACGAAAACTCCGAGACAGAAATCCATACCGACGCAAGCAGCTTTGGTCTAGGCGCCGTGCTCGTCCAGAAAAACGAAGGAGTCGAAAAAGTAATAGCATATGCAAGTCGTTCATTGTCGAAAGCAGAAGCGAACTATTCGACCACTGAAAAGGAGTGCCTTGCGATCGTCTGGGCTACATCGAAGTTCCGTCCCTACTTGTATGGACGCCCGTTCAAGGTTGTGAGCGACCACCATGCATTGTGCTGGCTGGCTAACTTGAAGGACCCCTCTGGCCGTCTCGCTCGATGGAGCTTGCGCCTCCAAGAATTCGACGTCACGGTGGTCTACAAGTCTGGGCGAAAGCACTCCGACGCTGACTGCCTGTCACGAGCCCGTCGACACGCCGCCAAAAGACGATGACGACGACGCTTTCCTTGGACTGATAAGTTCTAGCGACTTCGCACGACAGCAGCAATCTGATCCTGACCTACAGCGCCTGCACGAGTATCTTGAGGGGAAGTCTCCTTCACCTCCTGCCCTCTTCAGGCGTGGACTATCGTCCTACTGTCTGCAACAGGGAATCGTCGTGAGAAGAATTTCTCACCGAACAAGGCCGCCTACCTTCTCGTCGTCCCGAAGAGCCTTCGGGAGGAAATTCTGCAGGCTTCGCATGACGAACCAATGGCTGGCCACCTCGGGTTTAGTCGCACCCTCCGCCGAATCCAAGAGAGATATTACTGGCCTCGTCTAACCTCCGACGTCGCGCACTACGTTAAGAGTTGTCGTGAATGCCAACGCCGGAAAACGCCACCGAAAAGACCAGCAGGGTTCCTGCAGCCGTTTCGACCGCCATCAAGACCTTTCCAGGAGGTCGGTATGGACCTACTTGGCCCCTTCCCAACATCAACGACGGGCAACAAGTGGATTATTGTGGCGACCGATTATCTCACCAGGTACGCCGAAGCAAAGGCCCTCCCGAACGGCACAGCAGCAGAAGTCGCCAAATTCTTCGTCGAATCCATTCTTTTACGACACGGCGCCCCCGAAATACTGATAACAGACAGGGGGACAGCGTGCACGGTGGAGCTAACCCAGGCCATTCTGACACACAGCCATACAAGTCACCGGAGAACAACTGCGTACCATCCGCAGACAAACGGGCTTACAGAACGCCTCAACAAGACCATCGCCGATATGCTTTCTATGTACGTAGACGCAGAACACAAGACATGGGACGTCATTCTGCCCTATGTGGTGTTCGCCAACAACACCGCTGTGCAAGAGACCACCCAAATGACACCATTTAGTCTCGTCCACGGGAGGGAGGCCACGACCACACTCGACGCCATGCTGCCCAACGTTACCGACGGAAGTAACCTCGACGTCGCCGCCTACCTGCAGCGCGCAGAACAAGCTCGACGACTTGCCCGTGAGAGAATACAAGACCAGCAGCGCACCGACGCCCGACGCTACAATCTTCGAAGACGCGCAGTGCAATACAAGCCAGGCGATAGAGTTTGGGTTTGGACGCCGATTCGCCGCCGCGGACTGAGTGAAAAACTTCTGCGCCGCTATTTCGGCCCGCACAGGATTCTTCGCAGACTTGGTAATCTGGACTATGAAGTCGTCCCTGACGGAGTTACAGCATCCCAGAGACGCCGCACACGCTCAGAAGTTGTCCACGTCGCCCGTCTGAAGCCTTACTATTCGCGCTAATGACTCTTTGTGTTTACATTATGAGTATTTATTTTGTATGCTCTGTATCTTTATGTCCGTTATCCCTGTTTTTAAGCATCGGGTCGATGCTTCTTTAAGGGGGGAGTAATGCCGCGAAGCTTGCTTTTTGTCTGATCTTATCGCGGCAGGCACGCCGCATTATCAATTTTCTGGGACGCGAGACGCGACCAGAGTTATCTCGATTTTTCCTAGCCTCGCGCAAGTGTGCCTACTATGTTCTGGAACTTTCCTTGCCGCCTTTAAAATCGAGCACGGCTAAGAGCGGCGGGCATTCTGTTAGTCGACGACCGCCGTGCACGTTCGCTGCTATCGCCGCCGCTGAGTTTTCAGAGCTGTTCTTAGTGGGCGTAAGCCAGCCTATTAAAGTATTCTCTTACGAGCTGCTCTGTGCCTTCCTCAAGACCGGAGCCCAGTCGGTGCTACGTGACCCCGGCGGAGTTCCCGTCACCACCTCGTGACAATATGATACTGGCATCAAGTGCACAATGCGCACAAACAGGCTCGAGAAAAGTGACGACAGCAGTACTACGCACATTCAATGCCATCATTTATGTTCATTTGTATGTCCTTCTTTGCTGACTCATTTTGTTTGGCAACCGATTAAAAGTTTGCCTTGTTCTTTATTCTTTTCGCAAAGTATTGCTTCTTTTGTATGCCATGTTGCTGTGAAGTGTGTTTAGTTATATTCATATTCGTTACGTTTGGAGTGCATCGTTCTGGTTGTACATGTAACATGAACACAAGGTAATGACGCTGTGATTCTGTCTGTACACATTTTGTTTCCAAATGTTGTATAAAAAGTGTATAATAAAATATTTTATGTCGGCACTATAGCCCTTTTCCTTGCCTTTTTGCGGGGAAGTTATAACCTCTTCCGCACCAGCTATCAGATAGTGTGACAAGTGCAAGTTTATTGACAGCGACTCCATGAAAATAGACCTATTACATTTGCTCGATTTCCTCCCCAAAGGTGCAAAGGAGAAAAGAAATATAACCTCCAGTGCTTCGAAAATTACTGTAAACGTAACAGATCACTTCCCATGAGTGTTATGGTTACGAAGGCTTCCCCATCATTAATGGTAATTTGCTGACATTGTGCTTTCCGCTACGTGCTATAATGACATCCCCGCCTTCTATAATGACATCCCCGCCTATTTGATATTCTCATTAACTTTGTAACATAGAATGCAATTCGTGACTTATTTTATTGGTATACATTCCTTTTTAGCGTCTGGTTATTTTTGTTGCGCTCTACCTCTCTATTACAATTGTATTTGGTTTGATTTACCAAACGCTGCTGCTTCCAAAGTAAGCGATAGCATTGTTCATTGCAGTATAATTAGTTTTTCGCGTGACCACAGAAATCAAAGCTGCTGCAGGCAGAGTAACCTGGGAACTGGGAAAAGCTTCAATGAAATAATACAAATTCGTTCCATTACGGGCTATGGGGGACCGCGCACTGGAGCGCTTCGAACTAATTCGACCCCCCGGGGGTAAACAGCCGGAGCGTTGTTGCATTTCGCGTACGCTGAAATGTGGGCATAGCGGCTGGGTCCTGAGCCGGCCTTACATCCCCCGGCACCCTGTGCAAGACTTTGTCGCCCCCCCCCCCCCCCCAAACCGCCTCTTTCTCTCTCTTTGAATGTATTTGGGGGGTGTTTCTCTTGATTTTTATTGGCCGTCCTAACGGGGGGCACTTCTAGTTTTCATTCTTTTAACAGTCTCAATGTAGTATTTGTACTGGCCTGGGCAGGACACTTAGTTGTTTTTTATTTTTCTTCCCCCTCTAATTTATACCCCTTGACATCCTTTGATCTTGCTATTGGCGGTCAATTTTTTACACGTTTTCATAGCATTTTGAAGAAGATGGATCTTAAAAGCAAGCTGCTTTCGATAACGCAACTCATCTATTATACTGGTGAAATAGAAAAATTTATTGCTTAAAATGATTACAGCCCAGCCTCAAAGGACAGATGCAAACGTTCTTCAAAGGAGGCTCTCAAGACAGTCGCTTCAGACGATTGATATGACATCGCGACTAACCCTGTTAATCCGTGGTTAACCCTCTTGCACCTGGCGGCCCCTTGCAATGTCACTCTGGGAGGTGCGGGAGAATTAACTGCGATATCATGACAATCGGCCGACGAAGCAGCGTAGCAGCGACTGGCAGCGTAGCGGCTGGCAGCGTCGCAAATTGCGACAGCCACCATATTTACCATTTATATATGCCGTTGTGAACTGCTTCCTTGATGACGTCCATGTAAAAGCGCTTTTTCGTAGCACAGAAGTGGACACAATTAAATTCACCAATTTGTTTGCAAAAATGAAAAAAAGTGTGCGGTATCTTGCGGTATCTTTAAAAGCGAAGTTTCGTACCTCAAAAGCGAAGCCTCATTTTTTCAGATGTGTTACACAGGATGGACCCCGGCAATACATCATGCATGCATATTACAGAAGTCAGAATGAAAGAACGGCAAAAAAAAGTCGCCAATAGCTGCAGCAATAAAAGTATGAATAGTGATCATGCGTGAAATTTTTCATTCATACATTCATACTAATATATTTTCTATACAAACGAGCACATTTATTAAAATTAGTTGACCAGAACAAAAGGTTCTGAACCCAGGTTAGAACTCTAAGCGCAAACTCGAGTCACCATATTCGGACAACGCTAGAGTCACTAATTTGAAAGCATTACAGATGAACGTGACAGTAACAACCTGAACGTCTATCTAGACGCTATTTGCTTCTAGACTCCAAATCCTGTGTTCTGCCCGACAACAGCTGAACAGCTTCAGAATGTTTCTGAGTAAAGCTATATCAAATTTTCTTAAATAAGTATTAAAAGAATAAACTTAAACATTTATATCCGCGAATACTTTTTGATGTCGGCCGTTTGAATGCCGCTACGCTCTTTAAAAGTAACAAGAATAGCTAAAATTCAGGCGAGCTAGCTCTCATACCCTTATATATCATGATCACACGCCCCAACAGATTATGCTTTTGTTAGCCGAGGCTTTCCACCGCGGCCGTATCATAAAGTTTCAATGGATACCGAGCCATTGCGGCATAGCGGGAAACGAGCGTGCTGACGCCGAGGCTCGGATGGCACATAGTGATGGTGCTTTCATTGAGATAGCCTTTTCAAGATCAGACATTGGAGCCTTGTTGGCGCATTTAATGCAGGCGGCAATGCAGTCGCACTGGCATGATCCGAGTCATCAACAGGACCGCGTGTGTAAGCTTGACGCTGGCTCACGATTACATTTCCCATCTGTGGTGGTGCGACGTCATGGGACTTTACTCCACCGGCTACGGCTTGGCGTTGCCTACACCAAACACTATCTTCACAAGATCGGCATCGAAAGTAACCCAAATTGTGCACAGTGCAACACACCAGAGACTATTGGACACCTTCTTTGCGCGTGCCCGAAGTATACTTCTGAAAGAACAACATTGGAGGCGACCGTGAAAAACCTGGACTCTCGCCCTCTCTCTGAGGAAACTCTTCTGGGCGCAAGGACGAGACGTTCTGATTGGTGGCGTGTGACAAAAGCCCTGCTCGACTTTTTGTGTGAAACAGGCCTGGATACTCGTTTGTGACCGCCTGTGCACAACCTACATGGTTAATGACATGTGTCGGTGTTGTGTTGCAGACACCAGTTTTGAGTTTTATGTGTGTCCAGTAACCGCGATGCGAGCGCCAGCCAGTGTTGTGTGTGTGTGTGTGTGTGTGTGTGTGCATAGACATTACCCGTGAAACTCATTGTATTATGCCATCATCAGCCTTCATTCACACTTTCCTTTTCCTCCTCTTCCCTTTCCCCTGTGTGGAGTAGCAGGCCAGGGCCCTGTTACCACCGGCCGACCTCTCCGCCTTTCTTTCATTAAAATTCCCTTTCTTCTTCTGCTACTGCTACACGCCCCAATACACTTTTTAGATAATAGCAAAGGGCTGACAATTTGCAAAGTTGCTCCACGACAAGCATATATGAACAGCCGCGAATACTTTATGTAGCTGCGTTAATGCATGGTCATCGTAACAACCTTCTTTATTTAAAGCTCCGGTCGAGACACTGGGTTCGAGCTCTGACATGTGTTCTTGTCTGCAAGGCAAAAGTCACCCGATAAAAAGGTAAGCGTCGAAATGGACGCAACTTCAGCAGTCCGAACCATTTCTGCAGCGTAGCTCGCTACCGGGCGCCATCTTTCATATTTTAGGCAATATCAGGTTTCAATTAAAAGGCCTCAGAAAGCTTCTTGATCAAAGCTATGCCAGATCGTTGCACACTATTTTAAACACCATATATTTGGGTACCTAAAACCGGGAAGCATTTTCGATATCTGTCCGTGTTACGGTGCTATACAGTTTCAAAGTCTGGAAAAATGCCAAAACTTTGGCCCCCTCCCGTAGGCAGCATCGTATAATATTCAAACGCGCTGGGAAGCTCGTGTAATAATAGCACAAGACTGAAACTTCGGCACATTCCTCAGCTAAGTGTATATTACACAAATCCCCGAAGCATTTTTTGTAGGTGCTTTTGTTCACGTTTTACGATTTTTTTTGTACCCCTTCCCATTCAGTTACGCTCCCTGTCGCTGCCACTGCCGGTAGATGGCGCAAATAGTAGATGTCCCAGAAAGCTGGGCATGAAATCAGACTTTTCAAGTTTGTGATTAATAAACTCGCACCGGTACTGATAGGCATTTAAAATCTTGCTTTTTAACGCCAACTTTTCCTGACCAAATGAAATTGTAAAGTTTGATGCGCTTTATGAGAGCGGCACCAAAACAAAATTTTTCTAATGATAGACCCCGCCGCGGTGGCTCAGTGGTTAGGGCGCTCGACTACTGATCCGGAGTTCCCGGGTTCGAACCCGACCGCGGCGGCTGCGTTTTTATGGAGGAAAAATGCTAATGCGCCCGTGTGCTGTGCGATGTCAGTGCACGTTAAAGATCCCCAGGTGGTCGAAATTATTCCGGAGCCCTCCACTACGGGACCTCATTCTTCCTTTCTTCTTTCACTCCCTCCTTTATCCCTTCCGTTACGGCGCGGTTCAGGTGTCCAACGATATATAAGACAGATACTGCGCCATTTCCTTTCCCCAAAAAAACCAATTATAATTATTCTAATTATAGACCAATTCTAGCTCTTCCTGTGCTGTCCAAGGGCATAGAAAAAATATCTATAAAAGACTAACCAAATCTTTAGCAAAACACTACATGATTCTGACCGCCAGTAGGGCTTCAGGTAGGTGAGGTCAACCGAAATCGCGTTTAATAAACAGAGTTGATTGCAGATTCCGCTGAGGATGGAAAATTTTTTCTCTGAATCTCGGAACTGTTCTAGGAACTGAATCTATGCAGGCATTTGATTTAATCGGCCGTCGTCTGCTACTGCATAAGCTAAACCATTATATATTAGAGGAATAGGTCAATCCTTAATTCAATCCTGTCTGGAAAACCGTAAGCAAATGTTAGTTAATGTCCACAGTTCATCAGTATTGAAATATAATTTTTGTGTAGTCCCACAGGACAGCATCTTAGGCTCTTTAGTCTTTAATATCTATATTAATGATATATTTTACAAATCGTCTCTTGTGACATTAATAGCTTATGCCGACGATATCGGAATGATATTGCCTGGTGATAATGGAAGGGATTTATTACTGCATGGAAACAACTTTCTAGAATATTTGCGCGAATGTACGGAAAAAGAATTGCCTAAAAGTAAGTTCTAAGAAATCTAATGCGATCATCATCTTCCGTTAAAAAAAATTGGCAGCGGCTTAGCTCCGCTATAACAGGATATACATAGCGGGAAGTACGTTTCTCTGGCTGAGCTTTTGTTGTTGGCACTGTATGTTTAGCAATGAGAGACATGTCGGCTTGAAATGTCCGGGTCGCAGATGCACTTTCGGAGGCTCGATTGGTGTGATCAGTCACGCGACGGGCCTTCACATCCTCTTTGGTTGGTTCCCGTTGACCGACGCCTTCTATAGGCTCCATCTCGGCGGCTATGCGGCGTCTATTACGCTCGGCAGTCTGGCGTCTCCGTTTGGCAAGCCGTCCCTCTCTCTGTTCAGACGCCTCCGCTGCTCTCTTCGCCTTCTGACGCTCATTCTCTCTTTGTTGAGTAGCCAACTGCCAGGCGACAACCTCAGGATCGGAAGAGTTAATGTTCTTTTGTCTATGCCGCCGCTTTGCAGCGGCTGGACTCTCCTTCTGTGCATTCATATCAAGCGTTGCGATACATACGCCGATTACATGTCCGCCTTTTATACTCAATGCTGCGCATGCGACGACGCGCGGTTCGGGTGATGAACGCGGTGTGACGTGATACCAAACGAGGGCGGCGGCGAGCTGCGCGGTGTGGCATCATGCCAGATGGCGCCGCTAGCGCGCAAAGCACAGTAACCGTCTCACATATCTCGGTGGACACCCGAACCCCGCCGTAAAGGAAGGCATGAAGGAGGGAGGGAAAGAAGAAAGAGAGAAGTGAAAATTGAAAGTTGCATTTTATGGAAAGCACGGCGCACCCACTCTTCCTCCCCAGTTGCCATGGTAACGGCGCATGCGCACAACTTTCTTCCCGCAAGCACCATGGTAAAGGCGCATGCGCACAACTGGCGTCTCGCCTGTACCGCGAAATGCTCGACTGGTACCCTAGTGTAGCTTCCGCTACAAAAATTAATGTGGATGAGCTCAGTTAATCTTGGATATAAAAAGCGAAAGATGTCGGCCTGCAATGTGTCCATTGGCGTTGGCTTTGACAATGTTCTCGACGACGATGGCTTTGAGGAAAGGAAGGGCGCATAACTGGCTCCCTGGATATGCGGACGCTTCATTCGTGTTTTGGTACATGTGGCGGTGGTGAGAGAGCGAGATGTGGCCAGAATGCATTAGCGCTGCATGCCACCTCCCAGGGTGGTAGGGAGGGCGCGCTGCCTATCCAGTGTGCGGAACGCAATAAAAGCAGGATTTGGCAGTTGAACAACAAGCCACGTATATGGAAGCGAGATTGAGGTCTACACTGAGCCACGGAGCCGGTTTGCGCCTTTCCTTCCGTGAAAATTAACGTCCCTTGCAAAGTTGTCAACGCCAATAACTCTATGAACGCCGTCGGCTCACTTGATTTGTTTGGTTTTTGAGGAAAGGAAATGGAACAGTAACCGTCTCGAATATCTCGGTGGACACCCGAACCGCGCCGCAAAGGAAGGGATAAAGATGGAGGGAAAGAAGAAAAAGAGCGGGGGAACATCTGTGGCTGAGTGCTACTAGTGGCGCATGCGCAGTAGTCACTAGGGAGCGAGAGAGAGAGAAAGAGACGGCGGAGGCCACCAGCGCCGTGCGTGACACCACTCGTGTTCCGACATACGCCGGCTCGCGCGAAGCGCGGTGTTGACTTGCGTAGTGAAGCTTTTCGCTTCAAACACCACTACCACCATCACCAGTTGGACACCAACGCCACGTACATGAAAGCGAGGTTGAGGTCTCCACACTGACCCACGGAACCAGTTGTGCGCCTTTTCTTTCGTGAAAATGAACGGCCTTTTCAAAGTTTTCAGCGCCAATAACTCTATGAAGGCCGTCGGCTCACTTATTTTGTTTGGTTTTTGAGTAAAGGAAATGGCACAGTAACCGTCTCGCATATCTCGGTGGCCACCCGAACCGCGCCGTAAAGGATGGGATAAAGGAGGGAGGGAAACAAAAACAGTAGTAGTAGTGAGTGGTTTTTATTAAAATAATTATAAAAAGAAAGGAAAAGATTTTTGCTAGCCGCGGCATCTGCTATCGATACTGAAGCACCTGAGCTGGGGTAGCGGAAATAAAGGATAGCAGGCAGAATGGAGGAATGGAATGAAAGAGGTGAGGGGACAGGAAGAGAGGACAGGGGGAGAGGTAATATACACAAATTATTTACACAATAAGAAAAAAGAAGAAAAACTGAAAATTGAAAGTTGCATTTTGAGGAAAGGCGCGGGGAGGCGCGCGTTGTGACATCATGTGCGTCCTCGGAGCACCGCCGCGACGAAATCGCAAGTTAGCGGCCAGTAAAAATTTCGCTTTAAAAAGCATAGCTCTACGAACTTCGAGCTCATGCTGGACAGCAATAGAACTGAAGTAGTATTAGTCATATAATGCCTAGGCGTGGTGTTCGCGGAAACCCTCAGCTGGGACAAATATATAGACACTATCCGCAAGAAAGTGAACGGATAATATGGTGTTCTGTGTCTACATATAGATATACACCGCCAACAAATATAAAATTGTGATTGATAATGCAAGCTATCTCCCTATTATTACCTACTGCATAACTGCGTGGTGTACAAGAACAAAACAAAACAAACAGAAGTTACTAGTTGCGCAGAAACGTGCAGTCACACTGACATCGCACTGCACATGGGCGCCTTGGCGTTTTGCCTCCATAAAAACCGCGGCGGCGTGCGCTGGCATCTCACACCACACGGGCGCCTTTTAAAGCGTAAGCTTTACTAGTCTCGTGGAGCCAATGTCATAGGCGCGGTACATTTGACCTTCAAGTGGAGGAGTGGAGGTGTGTCAACCACGTGACATACCAAGTTGCTCGTTGTAGCTGTAACCGCGCCGCCGCTTCGCCAACTGTGTCCACGTGACTGACCACGTCACTCAGCGTTCGCTTGAAAGGGAGACAGCACCGCTTTCGCGTGCATACACACTGCTGCCTCTCAGTTTCTCGCTATGGACGAAGCGAGTCGGCCGGGGCCGTCTCTGCCGTCGGGACAGTCTCATAGACGACCGGCTAGATCATGCTAAATACTTAGCTAGATGTAGGTAAGTTTAACGCGTCAAGCTATCGGCAGAGAACGACGAAGAACGGGGGCGTCGACTGTTTCAACGGCGGTTGAAGGATGCCGGAAGGTGGCAGCGAAGGGCTTTGGTAGCAGCCGCTTCTGCCGCTGCCATGATTTCGGCTTCGGCGACGGACTAAGAGGTTGAGTCTAATCTGCCTTGGGAACACAGCATAAGGACGCATAACAAAGCTTTCGCTTGCATAACCGTACTTAGCCGAGCTAAGCCACAGCCATTTTTTTTGTAGCGGGAGCTACACTAGGCTACCAGTCCAGCATTTCGCGGTACACGCGAGAGGACAGTTTTGCGCATGCGCCGTTACCATGGTACAAGGGAGGGACAAGTTGTGCGCATGCGCCGTTACCATGGCAACCAGGGAGGAGGAATGGGTGCGCCGCGCGCTTCGTCGCCGCCGTCACTGCTCTTTCTTCCGGAGTCCCTCCTTCATCACTTCCCTTATGGCGTGGTTCAGGTGTTCGCCGATATGTGAGACAGATACTGCGCCATTTACTTTCATCAAAAACCAATTTAAACTTACGGCCGCAGTCCGCGGTGTCAGCCTCCACGGCAGGCGTCGCATGGATCACACCTACGGTTCCGCTGAACGCATCAAAGTGCACCGGCGTTTTATGAAAATTTGGTTTTGGGGGTTTTGGGGTTTTGTATCGTATATATGATATACGATACAGACACTACGATATACGATATATACGATATATGAGACAGATACTGCGCCATTTCCTTTCTCCAAAAATCAATTATTATTATTATTATTATTATTATTATTATTATTATTATTATTATTATTATTATTATTATTATTAAATGCAATGACGCAGTATCTCTAACTGTATCGGCGGACACCTGAACAGAAACTGTTAAATGTTTCTGATTCACTCTGGATCAGTTACAATTGGAAGAAAAATCATGATACGGGAGTACAGCTGGCCAGGCCTTAGTTTAGTGCTAAAGTCGTTTAAGCCTTTCTAATGTACCCAAAAGTCAGAATAATCTCATGAATAAGTGAAGATTATTGGGAACTCGACGTTCATACAAAAATCACCCACACGATTTCACGTTAATTGTTTCTTTTGACGAGGCGTCCATGGTATTTTTAACGTTGGCCAGAATAAAAATTCAATGTGTTCATTGAGGGCTACTCGACCTTTCCCGGTTTTTCCCACCACTCTTCCTCGCGCCAAAAAACAAAAGAAAACAAACAAATCAAACAAACGGGGAAAACGCTTTTTTTTTCAAAGTAAAATTTTTTTTCTTAGTCATGCCATCATTAAGCGCCCGGTAGTGCTGGACTTTGAGCGCGGAATTTACGCCACTTGAGTGCCGCAGTCTGCTCCCAGAGATGGCACGAGCGGATGGTGAGCGTTTGAGCTACATTTGAGTTCTGAGCAAAATAGAGCGCGAAAGCTGAAATGGGGGGCGTCAGAGAGGCACAAATGGGCAAGGAATATCAAATGAATAAATTAATTTGCATGAGCGCGTCTGTAGGGACAATTGGTTTTCATCCGTCCTGACAAATGGGAAGGCTAAAATTATTACTGTTAGTTTAAAAAAATCTTTTTTGAGAAGACATACTTTGATACCGTGTGCCAGTCTGAACTTTCCCGCACCTCTTTAGCACAACCAAGATCGAGCGGTCGTGGCCATAAACGTTGGCCGTAGCACAAGAGACTCAAGCGAAGTGAGGTGCCAACGCCATCTGTGGAAGCGCTGCTGAACTTGTTCCAAAGGCTGGCCTTGGGGATTGGATTCATTAGGGTCTGATCGAGCATTGGAAAATAAATAATGCAGCAAAATGAAACAAAAAAATATGCCTTGTACCACTGTTAATGTGCACAGTTGATTTCAGGCTGCGCTTGACGATTGTTTTCTAGAGGAAGCCGTAAAGTCGACTTCACCTTATTACACTACATTTCGTGATAAAGGCTTCACGAAGTAGCGTGCAGTAGTGGGCGTCGTCGCTATGCTGGCAACGCAAAAGCGCGATTTTCAATTGTGCGCGAGTAGGCCGAAATCTGCTGAACGCTAGAACCGACATTAATCGCGCGTCTTACATTCTAAAAGCTTATGTGGCTATTACTCATGACTTACGAAAAATATCGTGGCTATTACTAATGACATACCAGAAATCTCGAATTGCAAGCAGGCGCCTATCTGAAGCGCTAAAAAAATCAACTATTCGACTTTATTCAATCAGCTTACTACTTAAGAAGATTTCCGTATTTACTAGTTAACACTGTTATTACTATTCGGTAAAAGCTGTCTTTTTACCGCGGAAAGTTTCTTTTTGGAAATTTGTGGCGGGCGTCCCTCACATACCCGGTTCATGTCTATAGGTGCTTCTCGTCGTTTTCATGCCACCCAGCGATTCTGTCGTTATAGGCAGATTGTGTAACTTTTTTTCAGCTGCTTTGGAGTTACAGGCATCCAATACTCTATACTGTGCTTCTATACCTCTTGCAGTTCTTAATAATTATTTACCAGCTACTCCTTAATGTGGCGTGGTATTCCAATAGTACCCGCAGCATTTCGCAGAAACAGATATGAGAAATGTCTCTCACGATCACCATGCACAGATAGGAGTCTGTGGCGCCGGTGCATCAACAGTACCCGCAGAATTTCGCAGAAACATATATCAGAAATGTCTGTCACGAATGTCTGACATGGATGCTAGTCTCACGGTGTTGAATGATATAGTCGAAAAAGTTCAGAGTAGTCAAGCGGATCCCTTGGCCGCAAACAAAGCGCTCAAACTCGAGAATGAAATGCTAAAAAATCAAATCATCAATCAGGATCGATATTCCAGAATCAATAATGTTGAAATCAAAGGTGTCCCTTGCACACAGGGCGAGGACTGTGTTGCAATTGTGGCGTCGATTGGAGAGAAAATAAGCTGCCCTGTTGACACTGCCGACCTTGACATTGTTCATCGGGTGCCCGCTCAGTCAGGGCAGAACATCATTGCTCGATTCATTTCCCGCGTTAAAAGAAACGACTTCTTGGATAAAACTCGTAAGTCACGGCTTGACACCGGTACGTTAGGTTTTCCAGGTGAAGTAAAGGAGCCACTTTATGTAAATGACCACCTTACTGTGGAAAACAAGAAACTTCTCAGTAAGGCACGAACACTCAAGAAAGAAAAGGGGTGGCTGTTTCTCTGGACGAAAAACTGCCAAATTTTGGCACGTAAGACAGAGACCAGCCATGTTTTCCGTATTAAATCTGAATCCGACATTTTAATTTTCACTTGAGATTCTACATTTTTCTTCCAATGTCTTCCATCAATATGGCCTCATACTTCACATCTTCCAATGTAAAATCCTATCTTTCCCCCTCTTGCAGATATTTTGTTCAGTTCAATGCGCGAAGTCTGCGAAAACATTCGGACGACTTTACTAATCTATTATCAGCTACTCAACACCAGTTCTCCGTAATCCGCGTGAGTGAAACTTGGCTGTCTGATGCCGACAAGAACCTGTACACGTTGCCTTCATTTAGCGCTGAATACTGCCATCGTAGCGATAGCATGCACGGTCGCACAGCCATCTTTATTTTCTCTTGCTATCACTATCGTCGCAGACTTGGTCTATCGATAAAAGTGGGAAATTGTGAATCTGTGTGGATCGAACCAGACGAATCTTTCTTTTCATAGATAGAAAAAATATAGCCATTGGCTGCATATACCGGTCACCCTCGTCCCATGTCAAAGATTTCTGCTCAGCTCTACACTCAGTCTTAGGGGCACTGTGAATGGACCGCAAAAATGCTATAATAATGGGTGATATTAACACATTACATCCCGACTGCTCCTAATTTGTAGATAATATGGAAGGTTTAAATACTCATGGCTTCGAAATTCTCTTCAACATTCACACACGCATTTCCGCTAATGGTTCAAATTCCCTCATAGATCACGCTTTATCAAACCTAATGTGCGCCCCTGATGCAGGTGTCATAGAAGCCGATATAAGTGATCACTACCCTATTTTTACAGTTGGATAACTGTGTTAACTATGTTAGGCATGCTCAGTTCATTAAAAAAACATTGAACTCTGCATTATTCCTTGAACGGGTTGCTATTATTGACTGGTCAGTGGTTAAGGCTCTTGATGACGCCGATATTGCATTCAATCAGTTCTTTCTTATTATCTTTAATACTATCGATGAATGTTCTACAATATATAATTGCAATATGAAATTTTCAACTCCGATTAATCACTGGATGACTTCTCGCCTTTTAAGCAGTTTGAGAAAGAAAGATAACCTGTATAGAAAATGAAAAAAAACAAACATTCAACTTAAGGCTTTTAGCGCGTTATAAGAAATTTTCTAATGTATTAGGCTTACTCCTTAGAACAGCGAAGAGAAAGTACTATGAAAGAGAAATAAATCACGCCGGAAATAACGTTCATAAGCAAAAGGAAAGTTATTAATTCCTTCCTAAACAGAAACAACTCGAAAGCTCCCATATCAGCAATTACTTCCGGTAAGGAAACAGATACCAATCCCTCAGACATTGCTGAAACTGAAGAAGGTTGCCGAACTCAATAGAATTATCGAGAAGCACTGTTGAATCCTCTGCAAACAGCATTGGGATGAGCTCTGCAATTCGGTCGACGGACAATTACACAGCGGACAGACATGGCAATTACTTAAGTATCTACTAGATAACATAAACACAAAGTCGCGCCAAAGGGACTGCCTCACCGGACTCCTATACACCGAGGGAAAGAAACTGGGCGAAGAAAGGGTGGTGAAAATAATGTGTCAGAGGTAACTTCCACTGGGCCCCCATCACACAACGTTCGTACGGAGAGAGGTCCAACGCTTTGCTAGATGATTTCAGCAGCGAAGAGATTCGTGTGGCCCTGCACGACCTTAACGGTCGGTCGGCCGCCGGAGTGGACGGGGTCACCAACAAGACGATGGGAAATTTGGACAACGACTCTGTGGACAAACTCACAGACTATATCAATGACCGATAGAGAGAGGGCTCCGAACCGAAGCAGTGCAAGACCGCGAAAATGGTACTCATCTGGGAACATGTCAAGGCTTCAAGCTTGGAGAATCTGAGACCAATTTCGTTCGCCTCATGCGTCGGCAAAGTAATTGTACATGCGTTTCTCAGTCGAGTAAACACGCACTTCGAACGGACGGGTGCCTACCCACACACCGTCATCGGGTTTCCGCCTCACCTCTCGACGCAGGACGCTACGCTCCAGCTGAAACATCAGATCCTTGACGACAAGACCGGCTCTACCAAAGCCATCCTGGGACTCGGCCTTGAGAGCGCATTAGAAAGGGTCGTCCATTCGGCGATCCTAGCCCAAATTTCGCAGATGAAGCTGTGCGAAAGAGCCTATCAAAGACTACGTCAAAGACTTCCTCTCAGACAGACGGGCGTTCCTCGTAGCGGGAGATATTAGGTTGGAGGAACCAACGCTTGCAAGCACCGGCACTCCGCAGGGATCGGTCATTTCGCCAATGCTCTTCAACCCGGTAATGATCGGCTTTGCGCGCAAACTCCAGAAGTCGAAAATGTCCAACACACGATCTATGCCGACATCATCACGATCTGGGTCAACCGCGGGAGCGACGGCCAGATCGAATCACCGCTGAAGGAAGCGATAGGTGTCGTGAAAGAACACTAATGAAATACGGGGCTGAGAGGCTCGCCCAAGTCGCAGCTTCTGCTGTACACCTATAAGGGACAACCACCCAACGCACCCAAGCAGAAGACAGATTGTGAAGAAATCAGGCTGCACACGAGTAACAGCGGAACCATCCCCATCGTGAAAGGAATCAAAGTCCTAGGCATGATCATCGAATCCAACGGCGCAAACGGCGAGACGGTCAACAAGCTCATACACAGGGCTACTAAATGAGGTTACTAAAGAGAGTCACCAGCAGAAGAAGTGGAATGATGGAGGAGAGCCTGATAGGACTCGTGCTCTCCTTAGTCATATGTCACATAACTGACGTGGTCGCCTTTCACAACTGGTCCAAAGCGGAGGAAAACAAAATAGACGTGATTATACGTAGGGCATACAAGACGGCGCTCGGGCTGACAAACTCGACCAGCACAGAGCTGCTGCTACAACTCGGAATCCATAATAAGCTTGAGAAGCTTGCAGAGGCGCAGCAAATATCGCAGCTAGAAAGTCTGTCGACCACAGAAGCTGGACGACACACACTCGAGCGGCTTGACATCGGCTACCACCGCCAACATGGCGACAAGGAAATAATGCCGCTGAAGGTCTGGGACGGCATCCATGTGGCTCTAGTTCCGTGTAACGTACACCCGACGTATAATCAAGCCAGAAGACAGGCCAGAGACGCGGCCCTGCTGCGAGTCTACGGAAAACGCGAGGGAAGCGGGCTTCGAGGACGCTGCCGATTATCAATACGATCGACGCTACGCCGTTGCGGTCGTCGACACAGCCGGAACGCTTATCCTCTTCGCCAGCGCAAAATCCCGAGACGCCGAAGTGGCCGAGGAATTAGCCATCGCACTCGCCATATCTGATCACGATTGCGGGGTCGTTGTTAGCGACTCGCGCACAGTCATAAATAATTACGCCAAAGAGAGAATATCTGTGGAAGCCTGCTGAATAATCAAGAACCTGAAACCCTCACTAGACAACAAGGTCGAGCTAGTTTGCTTCCCCGCACACATGGGGGACGTCTCTGCACCTCACCAACCTCAACGAGGTCGCTCACTCCGTAGCACGAGGGCTCGCAAACCGTGCCGGAGAAAGCCATGGTTATGACGGGGAGGACAGGTAGGCTACCGAGCTTCAATGAATTAAACAAAACCTTCTACCTGGCCCGCCGGACCTTTTCTCCGCTTAGCAACAAACTACACAGAGCTCAGGCAGTCACCTGGAGGCAATTACAAACACGCTCCCGAGCCTGCTGCAATACAACAGGATCTAGGCCGGAATATATAACACGAACAGGTGCAAAATCTGCAAGACAGACGTAGCTACACTTGAACACATACTCTGGGAGTCTAAGGCACACCAAACGGACGTTAATCCCGAAACCTCTCGTCGAGGTGGTCCACCGCTCTGCGCAGTTCCAGCTCAATGACCAACTCTGGGCCGTCCAGCAGGCCCTCGAGGCGGCGAAGAGACAAGATCTTGACGTCCCCACGTGGGAGACCTAGGTGCGGTCCCTCAAAACCCTGCCGGACACTCAATAAGTTATTACTCAATCACTACTCCTTATCTGAGCACACCTGAAAAGGGATTCAATATTTCTTTAAAAATGAAGCGAAAAATTGTCCCACAACCACTGCTGCTGACTTCAAGGTACGTCGTTCGACAAAGGCTTATTGCAGCAACTTTGCACATCGCCGCTGGTTGAAAAGTCTGGTGCTATTATCTTTATTTCAAACTTCTCTGTTCAGGCGACACAAGTTACTTCAACCCGCACCGAGCCAGCTTCTCAAAGAGCTTCCGCAGTTATCCCATGAGTCGCGGCAGCTTCATGGGTCGGCCCATTACAGCCACACTTGACACCACACAGCCCATGCAGGACGACAAACGGAGCGGCTCGTTCTGGTTCTTTCCAGCGCTCTTCTCTTCCCCGCAAGTTTTCGGTAAGGGGCGGCAGGTCCATTCCCCGCAATGGCCAGAGTGAGACGAGCGCACTGGTACCTGCATGCAGGTATGAGGGGGATTCATCGTTTTGAGGCTATCTATTTACAACGCCGACACCGCTAAAAACGCTGACAGCAGCTTTTCTGCGGCACGAGCTCCTTAACGCTGTCGCGTTAAAAGCTCACTTACCTAAGAGGGCTCAGAACATGCGCTGCAGGCACTCGCATCGTCTTCAAGTGACGTCCACCAGGAAAGAGCTCCCGGTCAGAAGCGGCTCCCACTTCGTTGTCAGTGCTGAGTGAAAACGCTACGTGCGCTGCCTTTGCTTCTTCGTTCGCATCACGAAGAGACGTGGACGAGAGAGAAAATGGTTTCTGTAAATTGTCGAATAAGCCTGGTATACGACTTTTTATAGCAAAGTCTTATGCTCCTGAGCAAAACGTTTCCAATATTTCTATGCTCCAAGGCGGCAAACAAGATATCACGACGAACTTTTATCAAATGCCTTTGCAAGGTCGATTTGAATAAGAGCAACTTGGCCGGCCTCATCTGATACTGTCTCCAATACCGACCCTGCAATGCGAATATGGGTTTAGATGAAGCTGCCTCTGATACCGCAGCTATCGTTCCAATGACAAAATCAATGCAATTGTCAATGTCAAATAAACTTTTTCTAAACAGACCTGATGCCACACAGGGTCGTTGGTTGAAGCGTGTTTGAGGAGCACGAAGTGAACGCCGACGACGGTAAAGTGTCGTGGGGATGTGTACTGATGTTAGGCAACCATGACTTGCGAAAAGAAAGATGCTGACGTCATCTAAGGGTCACATAGTAACTGTTGGCGACAACCATGACTTGAGAAAAAAGTTCCGGACGTTCAAATGGAAATGCATTCCCATTTCTTCAATGCAGTAGACTGCACTGCTTTCCAAGATTTTTTTTTCGATGTATCATGCATTTTTGCTTCGGGTACACGTGAGCTTGTCAAGCTAGCATCCTAGTTTGTCTGCCTCCCACATTCTTATGATTGAAAATAAAGGCATTATTATTAGTAGTACGGGCTTAGTAGCGGGGCAGGGGAAAGAGATAGAAAGCACCATGTAGTACCATGCAAAGGCAAGAAGTAAATCTGAAAGGGAGGTGGCTGCGGATTTTCATACCGCTATGAATGCGGAAAAATGCGTGAGCACGCCTTCCCCATTGTCATCCAAAGAATTGCGTCTTTAAAGGTTAATTTGCACTGTCACTTTAACCCCTCCCCCCCCAAGCAAAGACGGACCATATAGGGAGTTTGCACGAAAGCCGGCGGCGCTATGCATTCTGGGCAGTCCGCCATTTTGTCGTCCTTGGTAGCAGCCGACGCAGGAAGCGCACGTTGGTTTTTACGCTCGCGTCGTACGTGCGTGAAACAGTGCTGGCGTTATGGTGTACTGTGCTGTTGTGGGCTGCACCAGCAGAATCCAAAGCAAAGCGCAGAAACTGAAGACAGGACAGGCCGAGTACCGGTTCTTCAAGATTCCAAAAATACGCCTGCATGAGTGCGAGAAAGCAAAGCAGCTTTCATATCAACACCGACGCGAGTGGCTGACACGTATTAACAGGAGTGAGACTGACGCCAATCCAGACAAGTATAAAGTCTGTGCACTCCACTTCGTTTCAGGTGCATACAACGATTTCTTGGCTTACTGCGCGTTTGTTTTTTACTTCTGCACCCGCGCTTTACGCTTTGCAAAGCAGGCACCTCGCGACGCGTCTCTTCGTAGTTTTTCCTAAACATGCGAACAGACGGCGTTGGGGACGTTTGTGCAGGATTGTTCTTGACGTGCGCGCTCACCACACTCCACATAAAATGGCAGGGCAGCAACATGCGAGCAGGCCTCTCCGTTGCCGGCCATGCAGGTACAGTGAGCCGACCCAATGTGACCGTTGCTTTCTGCGAGGACCCACACGTCCACGGGTGGCTTATTCAAACTTTGCGAGTGGTTCACCTGGGCGCAAATGACAACGGCGACGAAAGGAATTAGTACTTCAAGAAAAAAAGGTTTTAGGTCTTTACCTGTGTTTTGAGTATCACTGTGTCGGCTACAACCGTCTTCATGCATGGCTCGCGTACCCACCCACTTGTGAGGAGTTGTGCCCTTCCAAAGCTTTTCTGGCTTTAAGCTGCTGCCGAGTAACAAAACTAGTTCTCAGAACTAGAAATTCGTGAATATCGGCGATGTCGACGGGCGGCCACAAGTTGAAATCGACAGTGCAGTCATTCGCGCGTAGCGTGAATGGGTCCACGCCGCACTGTTTTGTTTTCTCCTCGTAGTGCGCCCGGTCTTTCGGGCACAGAGTCGACACGTAGGTCTCTGACGAAACTGCCGACATCTTCAAAGCACACCGGGGCGGCGAATATGCAACCTCTTGTTAGTTTTGATGACTGTAGAAGATGATACGGCACTCGGACAAAAACACTGCTGCCTGGCCTGGGTGCGTCGGCTGCTAACAAGGACGACAAAATGGCGGACTACCCAGAATGCATAGCGCCGCCGGCTTTCCTGCAAACTCCCTATACTCACCATCGACCTGTCGCCTCCAGACAGCGCATTAACGTCTTTCAGAAGCCGACCTTATGCATAAACCATACACACTAAAGACGAATTACACGAGACGGGAGGTTTATCAGTGTTCGTCTGCTATAAAAGTATGCATCGCCAGACGCGAACACCGGTAAAACGGAGGACATGATGCCATAAACACCAAAGTCACACCATGTACGAAATGACGGTGTGATAACGATGTCCACAATCGTCCATAAGTCGTCTCTAAAGGAGTTGTTATCGGGCATTCTGAACGGTGTAGAAAAAAAAAAACACCGTACGGCAACTGAGACGGAGCGATGTCGAATTGCTGCTGCTGTTCTTAAGAACGCGCCAGTGGAACTGTGTACTTTTCTTTTATCTGTTTCGCTTAGTTCTCGAACGAAGCAGCAAGTTTTGGTTTCGGTGGAGATGCAATCTACGGCAGGCCGCGCTAAGGATCAGAAGACGGCGACAGAGTCTTGAGTGCGGGCGCTGCGACCGTAAGCGGCGTAGGCGCTAGGCCTAGCAGCGCCAGCGGGGTCATCTCGGATTGCGTGGTAGAATGGAGCACGGCAGGTTGTCTGGAGCCTCTCTTGTAACAGATATCGTGAGCGGTGACTTTGTGTTTGCCTCTGCTACTTTTCGATGTGCGACAGAGAAAGGAAAGACGGATGCTTAACCGAGATCACTAAAGTGGATATCCTAAACAATGGCTGAGGTTGCGCCGCTTGCGCCTCCCTTGGTTTGCGAATGGCGGTTTGGCGCCATTGTGACCGAACCCGCACAAGCGCTGGCTTTGCCGCGCCCGTGACCAGCGAGAGTTAAGTTTCTACCTCGACACGGCTGCACTGAAGGATATCCTTGAAACCCTGCCGTCTCACGTCCGTCTCGATGTCATGGTAAGTGGTTTTGCGTCTTAAATGGCGTCGTACGATGAAGACGTGAGCAGGCTTGTCCAGAGCGCTGGAGCATTGTGCTGCGGAATAGAGGAAAATATTAGCGCAGTTATATTAAGACCGCGTTACATTAAGGGCCGGCGCATAGTCTGTGAGTAATTAAGTACCAAATCTGAAGCCTTATACTTCATGAAGATTGTAGCCTGTTCGTATTTTCTTTTATTGCAGCTGATGTGTGCATCATTGCTAGGCAGGTCACTAGAGTTTAGCTGCCTGTTTACATCTAAATAGTGTTTATACTGCATAAAAATTTTCAGCTTGCTTGAAAATACTGCTGTGAAGCTTGATATGAGCAACAAGCAAAGGGTATTTGAGGGAGTGCTCTATTTTTATATTATATCTTTTTGTGCTTCTGATTTGCTTTCACTCTACCTTGTCAAATTGGCCTTAATGTGTCTCAGTTTTTTTTGTCACTTTAAACCCATTTTAGGGACATGGTATAAGGGCGCCTCTACCATTTTTATAGACATTTGCGCTTAAAAACGTTATGTTGGAACATATTGCGTCCTTAAAGCTTGTATGGCATTAAAGCTTTTGGTATGGAGCTCATTAATATTGTTTATCTTTTGGATAGTTGTGGCGGCCCACTTAATGTGATTGTGGCTCTGATGGGTAAATCATATGTACAGTCGTGCCTCTTTAATGTGAACACTTTGGTTTCTGAGCGTAATTGTCGTAAAATGATTCATGCATAATAAAGAATCATGAAGGAAAAAAATATGCAAAAGCTTGTGGCTAAAGCCTGATTCTGCAAATAGATGAGGGCACTGAAGTGGAAGCTAGACAAAGTGTTGGTAGCTCTAAGTACATTAGCATGGTCGCCGTTATCTTTAAAAATCAGCCATTTATCGACGTGTTCGAACCTTGCATTTCTTTGACTTTATTCATTAATAAATTGAGTTGAGCGTGGTTTCTCTCTGTAAAATTTCATGCTTTAGGAGAGGAGACCACCCCCACATGAATTCACTCCCAGGAGAGTGTAGTCATAATGTGCCTGAGTCTGAAATGTGGCTGTATTTGTGCTCTTCGAGAAGTGTTAGTAATGTGAGTGACATTTCATTTTTAATTTCGCAGGACTAGGTACTTACACCACGTACTTACTCCTCACCTATAAAGGCGCAGTTTGCCTTGATTGGCCAGCACATCGTAGTAAAACCTCATCGCTTCTGTGGGGTCTCTGCTTTTTGCAGCCTTCTAGGTGCTTCTTGTGGAAAACCTAAAGAAGGCACACTGTCTGCTGAGCTTTCTTGAGCCTAATTTATATAATCTTGGCTTAAAAGAAACCAATCTTCGATGTCTTGAGCTCATTCGTTTTTAAAAACCAGTTCATCTTTTCTTTGGAGCTGCCTGTTCTATCCGCCAGCAGATATTGTACGTATCTAGTTGTTTAGTATCGTTTGCAACGCTGCTAGTGGAACTCAAACTGTGCTTCTATTTCTTATCAACGTTGACAAGCTATATGATACAGTTAACCGGAGTGCAGCAAAAGGCAAGCAATATAACGAAAGCCAAATGGGTCAGCTTCTATGTCATGTAATGGGGCCTGTGTCGCATCCATGGAAGTCCTGACATTCGCGGTGGTCAGGGCAAGAGTTTCTGTGCCTTCAAAGGATTTGGAGTGCTAGCGACGCACAACAAGCCGCAGAAGTGCATTCTTCGGGCTCTAAACTTTTCACAAATGCTGTACTTGCTTTATGTGGCAGCGTGGAAAAACAAATGACAAACAGGAACAGCAACATCGCATTGTCCCTAGGAGTCATCATCCCAGCGTTTTTCTCGTCCCCTCCAGGGCTAGTCATAGCCTTTATCTTTTTGCATCTAGCTCAGACAGCTTCCTGCAAGCACTGTCAGCACCCTGTCATTTTTTACTGCTTTGTAATAGTTTTCCTGTTCTGACACATGATGCAGTTGCTGGCATTTATAAATATCCTGCAGTAAGAAAAAATCTCTAAGCGATTACTGATTTGGTGAACATTTCAGTTTGTAAACAAAAATGCGCTTAGACACAGGTCTTCAGAAGTTCAATTATTTATTTGTTCACCAAATTACCAGTGCTTTATACTGATCAGTTGCCATGGGAACTTTCTTGAATTTAACTTCACTTCGTCATAAAGTGAAGGAGATGAATGCCGTTCTCCCGATCAATCAGAAGCCTGTGCCCTTACTCTTTTGTCCTTTGGTCATGTCCTTCTTCTTTGCTTGTAGTGTCGTCATTCAAGATAATACGGTACTGGCTCGTTCCTTCTGTTTGAACATTATTCCTTATTTGTTCGTTAGGTTGAAACGCAAGTGTGCATGTATGCATGTGTTTTCAGGGTAATTTTTTGTTCCTGCTTCTGTATTCTTTTTTTGTCACATGTTACGACCGCTGCATTGTATATTAGCGACAGGCTGCTTGAAATGGGTTGCTATAAGTATTTCTGTATCTCTAGAGCATAGACCTCCAAATAATGTCTAAAGTTTTGTTTTATGATGTTTTTTATGGGAATGCATGTTAAAGTCTACGTATTTTATACGTTTTCTAAGGTTATATTTGTCCTATGTGTTTGTATTAACAAACACAGGTTAGAGGTTGGATACCAGTAACAAATTGCTGTAGATTTAGCTGGCTGCTTTAAAATGTGTGTTGCGAATTTTTTAAAAAGTTTTTGTACATCTACATCTTGAAGTTAGCCACAGGAAATCAGACTCTGAGTTTAAGAAAATTGTATTCTCTGATACCTAACATTTTTTAGCTAACCTTATCTGAGTGCACCAGCTAGCCTAAAGTTTAGGGAACAAGTCCTGAAGTCATCTCTGCACGATTTTTCACGATTTGCTATTATATCGTTTTGATTAATTTTAGGTGCTGATTTCAAGTTCTTCCTTATCTCTTATAGCTGTCCAAAAGTTGCGGTTGAAAATGTTTTTTATTGTCCTCTATTTTAGTGAAATGCAAATTGTAATCTAGAGATCTTAGTCACATTTTGCTTATTACTTTACGCGGGCTCTTCAATTTCTTCTCAATTGAATAAGCTTGACATGTCCCACTAAACAGCGTTTTAAATGCTGTTGGTGTTAATATTTCGTTTACGTCTGTAGCTAAGTAAGTGAACTTTGTGATAACGCAGTGTTATTTGTAACAGTGTTATCAAAACATCCAGTGGAATGAGCGTACTTTGCATGCACAAGTGAAATTGTGAACACAGTGTTTTGAGGACGTGGTAGTAGCAAATTGTTAGCAAAGTGTTTAAAAGTGCTGTCTCAGATTAAAAAATAGCTAACATACACAACTACCTTGTACTGTGCAGGTAAAATCCAAGAACTCTATTTTGTTCGAAAATAAAAACACTCAGCACAGACTGTATTTCATGTTTTTCTGTGCCTCTTACTGCGAATTCTTTTGCTCTTATATTGCGACTTTGAGGACTTATAGGATGGATGAAAATAGTACTCGAAAAATATTTCAAATGCGCGGCTGGAGCATGGCATTCAAAACTTTCTTTCAAAAGCTCCATTAAGGACTCAAGGACTCCAAAAAAAAGCGCAGTAATGACCGGATTTTAAGCATAGATTACACAAGAGTGTTATTTTCAAAAACTCCTAAGAGCAGAGAGATAGGACACATTATTTCTCCAATGTGGAGATGCCCGCAGGTGGCTTCTTCGTGCACTGTTCAGGATCGTTTAACTTCAGGAATTCGGTTCTTGAACCACAATGGAGAGACAGTAAACTTTTGCGTGAAGAAGAAAAAAAGAATGTGTTGCAAGATTGTGGTACATACATCCGTTACGACGGTCTGGTTTTCTCTTTCCTTGCCCGCCATCTTCCCAGCACCACTTTTCTTCTCCATTGCGGACCACCCCGTCAAAATTCATTCGGCTAGTGCCGGAGCCATGGTTCGTGCATTTTTTGCGGAAGTGCCGTATACACAGCGCAGTCAGATCAAAGATGTTTCCTTGCCGCCGACGCCGCCGTTGGTTTCATTTTGTATCCGCGGAGTACGGCGATACGTTGCGACGTGGCTGCGATGTCGTGTGTATGTATGGCGCCACGATCCGGCAACGCAGGCATCCAGGAGAAGGAAGTGAAGACAGTGGTACAATGCACCTTTTATCCAGCGTTTTTGCCCTTTTCCTTACACTACTACTGCGTAATAATATAGACGGAATGGTGCTACATACTAAAAAAGAAAGACACGAGATGGGAGATTTATCGGTGTTCGTCCGCTTTAAAACTACTCATCGGTAGACGCGAACACAGGTAAAACGGAGGACATGATAGCATAAGCACCAAAGTCACACCAGCTACTAAATGACGACGCGCTAACGTGGTCCGCAATCGTTCATCAACCGTCTCTAATGGAGTGGCTATCGGGAATTGCGAAGGGTGCAGAAAAAAACACCTTACGGCAACTGAGACGGGACAACGTCGAATTGCTGCTGCTCTTCAAAAGAACGCGCCAGTGGAACTGTGTACTTCTATCGGTTTCCCTTAGTTTCCGAACGAAGCAGCAAGTTTTAAAGCGAAAGCTTTATTGGCCGCAAACTCGCAATTTCGCCGTGGCGGTACTCCACCGAGGCACGTGACGTCACAACGCGCGCTCGGAGCGCCATCTGGCATGACGTCACACCGCGCCGCTCGCCGTCGCCGCCGTTTGGTAGGACGTGACACCGCGTTCCTCGTCGTTGCGCTCGCCTCCGCTCGCTTCGCCAGCTGCGTCGCATGCGTGATAAGATGTCACAGGATTGAAAAGGAGAGCTGGCGTGCGCCGCAACCACAGATGAGGCGACAGTATGGACGGCGACAATTCTGATAAGCTGGAGGTGGCCTGGAATTGACAGCGGAATGAGGTGAAGAGGAAACGAATCGCCCAGGAAACAGACGAACAGCGCGCCGAACGACTGGCTAAACGCCACCATGAATATGCCGCCGCGAGACAGGCACGTTTAACGTCCGGTGTCCCTACCGCTAGCCGCAGCGACAGCAGCCGGAGGAGAGACCTGAGTCCTGCTTCACTGAAGACAGCCCGTGATGAACGATGGAATGCGACCAAGAGACTTCAGCGGCGGGCTCGAGAAACCGAAGAACAACGTGCCGTTAGCCTAGAAATAGGCGTAAGAGTGACGCGACACCTTCAATCCTTGGATAGCCTCGGTGCTGAAATCAAACATCGACCTGCAGATCATACTGGACGTTCATGTCTGTGCTTCATACTTTGTGGAATACGTGAACAAGGCCAACCGGGGAGTTTAACACTTGCTTTCGCTACATATATCCTGGCATAGCCGAGCTAAGCCACTGCCATTTTTTTTTGTTTTCGGTGGAGATGCAATCGATGGCAGGCAGCGCTAAGAGTCAGAAGACGGCGAGAGAGTCGCGAGTGCGGACACTGCGACCGTAGGCGGCGTAGGTGCTAGGCCTAGCAGCGCAAGCGCGGGCGTCTCGACTTGGGTTACAGAATGGAGCACGGCGGTTGTCTGGAGCCTCTCTTGGAACAGATATCGTGAGCGGCGACTGCGCATTTGCCTCTGCTGCTTTTTGATGTGTGACGGAGAATGAAAGGACTGATACTTAACCGAGTTCACTGAAGTGGACATCGTAAACGACGGCTGAGATTGCGCCTCGCTCTGGTTTTCGAATGGCGGTATGGCGCCGTTGTGACCGAATCCATACAAGCGCTGGCGTTGGCGCGCCCGTGACCAGCGGGAGATAAGTTTTTCCTCAACAGGGATGCTCTGAAGGATATTCTTGAACCCTTACGTCTCATATCCGTTTCGCCGTCGTGGTAAGTGTTTTTGCGCCTTAAATATCGTTGTACAATAAAGACGTGAGCAGGCTTCTCTGGAGCGCTGGAGCACTGCGCTGCGGAATGGAGCAAAGTATTACAGCAGTTTTTCTAAGGCCGTGTTGCTAATGTAGGTTTTTTTTAAATAACTGTGTACTGCGCTTGAGCGCCTGCATCGTCAGTTCGCCTTCATTGCACGAAACACCGCACGAGCGCTCTTTACAAGCCTCTTTACGTCTGCACTGAAGTAAACCTTGCAAGCGGATGCAGCTTTTCGGCATTTTTATTTTAGTGCTCTCCGAAGCATTTGTCTCCATTTAGTTTGGATGTGCGCAGAATTTTTGGCCACTGTTATTTCATGCGTGGTCGCAGAACGAGGTATGCGGAATGGCTATTAACATAAAAACAATCAGGTCGCTTTTTGTAAAATGCCATGGTTCCCCGCAAAAAATATAATTTTCCTTATCGTGAGCGTCGCAGCAAATGAATGTGTCCGAAGCTTCTGAAGTGCGTTCTTGTATTCGGTGGTCATAGATTCGGCCGCCACATTTAGAATTCCAATCTGATTACTTGTTGCTTTTAGCACAATGGTGCAATCACTTTGTCACTGGAACACGAGTGAAAGCGAGAAAGAAATGGCTGGCAGTTCTGGCCTTACGTTCTGCTGTTGTTTAAGGCATAACTATGATAGGTGCAGCATAAACGTGGCGTCAATATTTGAGAAAATATACCTGAACCTTTAATTTCAAAGCATCACATACCTCTTTGCTTTGTTCGCCTATCAGTATTGGAGTCAGTAATTCGAACAACATGCATTTTATTTATAATAATTTATTTGGTATCAAACCTGACTGGACATTGTTCTATGCATGTTCTAGTCTAGGAGGAACTCCAAGGTTGCATCAGTTTAATCTAAAAGCGCTACCAAACATTTCAGAGTTAAGTCGCAAGGAAAGATGCCCCCTGCAACAGGTGCAGGTATTTTTCTGCAAACGGTTGGTGGGAATAGGCAGGAACTGAAAATTCTGCACGCAAATACTAGATCAGTATTTATCTGACCATCTGATCTTTGGGTGCAGAGTTTACTCAAAGCATTGATGTCATGAACCTTCGGAAAGATTTTGTTTTGTTGATTGATAATTAATTATTTATTTAAAAATGGCGTTGGCACAGTGCCCTGGGGTTTCGTTATCGTGCAAAAAGAGGGCGAATGCAAACAGCGGCAGTGATGAGTTGCTCATTCCCAAGGGATTTTTAAAAAAATTCAGACGTACTAACTTGTGCAATTAAAAAAAAAGACAATATTAAGAATAAAGAGCCGGTGTAACTGCGGCAACTATGCACAGTTATGAAAATTAAGTATGTCATGACTAAGCGAGCTACAGTGTACAGTGTACTGACACGCTGCTGTTTTGAGATTTGCACTGCTACTGTCTCATTTTCACGCGTGTTCACTACCTCTCTTTTCAAAGACTCCAATAATCCAATGTTGAGACGAATGTCGTTTCTTTAGATTTGCGCGAAACTATGGAGAGGCGGTCCCCATGATTTGCTTTTGAGACTGTGGTTTTGTCATTTTATTGATAAATGGTAATCAGGGCTCGATATGGTGCACCTGTTTTTTTATTTTCAGTTGGAAAAGAGTGCCTTGTGTTGTTGTCTTCGATGACATTCAATCCTTGTGGTGTGTCACTTCGCAAGCTGTGTGTAATGGAGATGCACACTTCGAGCAACACCATACCAGTTTTGTATTTTCAGGTCTTCATTATACACACGCAAATATGATTCCTGGGCAGTACCGATTGTTGCTTCCCGGGCTGTTATAGGTGGCTCTAAATTGACCCCCTTGAAAACATTTGCGTCTTTGATAATCGACAAAAATTCCTGTAGTTGCCATATGGATCAAATGTCACGGAAAAAGCAAGAGTGTTAACTTTTTTGGGTGCAGCTGCACCTTTGGAAAACGCACTTCGGATCACACTCCCTTATGGACAGTGGCTCACGATTGTTTTTTTAGCGTCTAGTTCGGGTGCAGTCAGGCTGTTGCTGCACTGGTTGCAATTAAATGAGATTGAACAGCTCAGTTGTCTTCATGTAGTACTGCAGTCAACTGTTCCAAATAGATAGGGGTGGCACCTGGAGGCACAGCAAAGACCACCTAACTGGCACCCCTCTCTTGAGCTCAGCAAGTCGCCCCCACCCGGGGGCCACACCAAGCCCACCTGCCATAAAAAGCGACATTCTATGGCAGTATATAGTTGTTTATCTCTCAATGCGTGTTGAAAAGTGTCCAGACCAAACACATGCGACAAAAAAGCGAGAAACCACCCAACAGGTTACGGCGGCCAGCTTTCAGGTAAACGTGTTTTAGACGATTCAGCTCATGCCTAGATATGACCCCATCCGCACAAACCTGCGGCGCTTGCATAAATTAGTACAAATATGGTTATCAGGAAAAACAAAGTGCGTGAGTGCCGATCGTGGACAATTACGAAGGAAAGGAATATGCTATATAGATGAAAAATGTAAACATCATGTTATCTGTAAATTGAAGAACAAAATGGGAAAGACTATAGATGTATTGGTCGGTGGCACCTCTCGATTGGTGAAGGCAGATCGTTAATCGATTTTTTAGCTTGCGTGGATGCCGTACTCATGCTTCGTCTGTGATGCTTAGCTTTCCGCGCGGCTTAACAGTGGCTTAAAGAAGCACATGAAAAAACTAACTAGCTTCGGGAAAACGGAATGGTAAGTGGTGATGTGGTGTTTTCCGGCAGGCGTTTCTTATTGCTTTGTTTACCTCTTTTAAATTTATCACATCGCTTGCTGATAGTGTTTTAAGAAAAGTTCGCACACATTCTATCAAAGTAACTCTTCCCGTCAGTATTTGAGTTCGGACGGCTCTTTTTTTATTGGTAGTTTTCAAACATCCTGAAACGAAGCCCTGCGGTTGAAGGCCCTTTTTACGACTATCTACCAGGAATATGCTCAGGCTGTAACTGTTGGCCGAATAAATGTCTTATACTACTACTACTACGGCTACTACTACTACTACTACTACTACGGCTACTACTACTACTACTACTACTACTATTGGTACTAGGGCTAGAGCCGTCCCATCGGTATAATTGTGACCAAAATTTCTTGCTTTCTTTTCGGTACAAAACTTCTTTTATTACGAATTCGTTATTCTCGATGTTTTTTCTAGACCGTCTAAATCTTCAAGCCCGATTGGGCAATAAACATCCTGTGAAAAGAAATTCCTTGCTTTCATTCGACAACTCTGCTTCAGTAGACTCCCACCTGCGTTTGTAAGGTTACTTGTGTGTTTGTTAGGTACCTGTTTCTTGTGGTTCCTGAGAAAAAAGGTCCAATTCGTCGAATATTGATGCTTTAATAAAATTAGCTTCCAAGCGAATGAAAGTAGCTTTGGTCAAATGTTGCAAAAAATTGATGTTCCGATATAAGTTATTTATTTATTTAGTTATTATCATAACCACAGCGTCATTGTTTGGCATTACAGCGGCGGAGGGGGGGGGGGGGGCTACAAAGAAAAACTACACAAATACCACCGCGTGCAGGTGGTTACAAAAAAAGATAACATTCAGATAGAAAGAACACAGAATTATAATACATAAAAATTAAACTGTCACAGCGTGGAAGAAAATGAATTATTTGATAGTATTGACACTACTTCCTCGGGCAGCTTGTTCCATTCCGAAATTGTTTTGGAGAAAAATGACATTAAAAAAGTCAGTCCTGCATCTGTATTCTTTAACTTTAAGTGAATGGTCTATCCGTAAAGCCACATAATCAGGGTTGACTATATATATTTTATTCTGTCTATTCCGGTTCTTGAATGAAATATATTATGAAACAATTTTAAAAGCAGAGAGAGAGAGAGAAACTTTAATTGGTCCATTAAGGGCTTATCGTTCGGTCTTCGTCTGCATCGCTGCAGACTCTTGACCTTCAAAGGAGGGTTGGGCCCCTAGTCCAGGGCTCCACTGCGTCGCGCTGCTTCACTTGCGTGCTGCACCATTGCCCTTTGGGCGGCGAGTTCGCATCTGGTGAGCTGGCTCTCCCACTGCTCCGCACTCGGGGTTTTGTGTTGCTGGAACGTGTAGTTTCGCTTACACTGCCAGGTTATATGGTAAAGCGTGGGGGTTGCCCCGAACCACGGGCATGTGCTCCTATACTGTGTAGGATTCATCTTGCTAAGTATATGTAGGTTAAAGAATGTTCCCGTTTGCAGCCTCCGCCAACTAGCTGCTTTTTGTTGTGTGAGTCCCTTATGTGGCGGGGAGTATCTAATTCTCCTGCCTCTTTTATAGTTCAGGTATTCTGAAAATCCGATCTCCACGGTGAAGCGCTGTCCCAGGGCGTATGGCCGCTCGGCTCGGTACGTGATCTCTCGAGCCAAGCTGTTTGCCCTTTCGTTTCCTTCTATCTCCGTGTGTGCCGGAATCCAGATTAATTTGTGGGTTGCTGTTTTTCTGAGGTGTACTGCTTCGCGGAGAATAGCTAAGACAGCCCTGCAGATTCTACCTGTCGTATAGTTTCTGCATGTCTCTTTTGAGTCCGTTAGGATGACTAATGATTCGTCTTTTCGATAGCCCTCAGCCGCTGCCAGCGCAACAGTGACCTCCTCCGCTTCCGCTATCCGGACGCTACGTGTAGTTGCGCAGGTTATTAGAATGCCTGCGTTATCAACTACCACCGAAGCTTTCTTGCAGTAGCTTTCGCGTCTATTCCATGGATACATGGTTGCATCCGTGAAGACTGTGTTTTCTAACTTGGCTAAGCACCTCTCCACATAATCTTCCCGGGCCTGTCTCCTGGCCGCGTGGAGATTTGGGTCCATGTTTTTCGGAATGGGATTGACCTGCAGGGTTTTACGGATCTCGTCGGGTATATCGGCGGATCGACCGAGATGCCGCTTTGGGTCGCGACCCAACCTTGTCAGGAGCGCTCTTCCTACAGCCGTGTTTCTGAGTCGTTGCAGCTGTGCTTCGTCTTGTGCTTCTGCCAACTCCACAAAGGTGTTGCTGATTCCTAGCTGTAGCAGCTTCTCATTCGATGTGTTTCTTGGTAGGTGGAGTGCCGTCTTGTAGGCCTTCCTTGGGATTGTCTCTGCCTGTTCCGTTCCGCTTTTGATCATGGGGTGGTATGGCAGCACTTTCCTACGTTGTTGAAGCGTGTCCCAACCCAAAGTTTTTTTAGCGCTCGTTAAACTGAAATATCGCCCATAGTTATTAAAACAAAACGAACGGCCAAATTCTGAACTCTTTCTAGCTTTTGAATGCCAAGCAAGATTTCGGGTCCCAGACTGTGCAAGCGTATTCAAGTATGCTTCTAACACTTGTATTATATAGTAAGTAGTTCTTTTGTCTTTAAAGGAAAAAGTTTTGCGTTACGTCGCAGGAAGCCCAAAACGCGGCAGGCTTTGACAGTAACAAAATCCACGTGACGGTGCCAAGACAATGAACTGGTTAAGTATACACCAAAATATTTAAATCCGAACACGGAAAGCAGTCTACTATTATTAATACTATAAGTGAAATTGTGAGGAACCTTCTTTTTAGTGCAGCACATATGAACAGATTTTTGTAAATTAACATGCATTCCCCAATTTTCAGCCGCCGCGGTGGCTGAGTAGTTATGGCGCTCGGCTGCTGGCCCGAAAGACGCGGGTTCGATCCCGGACGCGGCGGTCGAATTTCGATGGAGGCGAAATTCTAGAGGTCCGTGTACTGTGCGATGTCAGTGCACGTTAAAGAACCCCAGGTGGTCGAAATTTCCGGAGCCCTTCACTACGGCGTCTCTCATAACCTGAGTCGGTTTGGGACGTTAAAACCCCCATAAACCAAACTAAACATTCCCAAATTTTCACACCACTGGGCTTCTTTACACAAGTCCTGTTGTAAAGCATTGCAGTCACTCTAATTGTTACTGATTCTATACAATACACAATCATCAGCAAAAAGACGCATGCATGAAGAAATACCTGAAAAGATGTCATTCATGTAAATTATGAACAATAAAGGGCCCAAGACGGATCCCTGTGGCACCCCTGTGTTACAGGAACCTCATGCGACTGCTCACCGTTGACAGCAACACACTGACGACTAATGCACAAATATTTTTTTATCAATCTAATAAAGTTTTTATTTATGTTGTACCAAGATAATTTTTGTATTAATAAGGAAAGTCTTACATCAAAGGCCTTCCTAAAATCTAGAAATATACAGTCGACAGAACTGCCTTTATTTAATGCACTTGACAGGTCATGAACAAATTCGGTTAGCTGGGTGACACATGAGTAACCACTGCGAAAGCCATGCTGATGGGTATTTAATAATGAGTGTGTACTAAGATGATCCATAATATTAGTAAAAAACACATATTCTAAAATTTAACACGTCACACTGGTCAAAGACGCTGGTCGATAATTTGAAACAACATTCCTATGTCCCGATTTATGTATAGGTACAACATTTGCAAGTTTCCATTCATCAGGCAAAGAGCCATCCTGTATTGACTTAGTAAAAAGAAATTGAAGGAACCTTGATAAACAAAGAGCGCAAGAAGAGAGCAGGACCGTGGGTAAGCCGTCTAGTCCGGTGGCACTGTTTTCATTTAAGCGTTCTAAGAACGACACAATTCCTCGCTGGTGGATATCAATGTTCGCCATAGGTTCGGTACTAATAAATTCCGGGCGAAAATCGGCAGGGCTGTGGTTGACCGCAGCAGAAAACACCGAAGCAAATTTAGCCTCTTTGACCGAAGCATTCATATCTTTAGTAAACTTTTTTAACTGATTCATGTTTTCTTGTGACGGATTTCTTTTGAAGCGTACGTATAGTTGTTGCCTCTTTTCAACGACTCTGCGCACCGTTTCTGTAAACCGCTTTTGTAAATTCGCTTCGAAGGGAAAAAAACAGCTTCAGTAAAAAATTATACCGAACGCACGCTGACGCATGCATTTTCAGGTAAGCTCTATAGCCAATTCGGCAAAGTGAACTAACCGGCGGCCAGCCTCCGACAACCACTGCGCAGCGTCCTGGTTAAACACCAAACAACCTGAAAATGTCGGCTCCGGCAATCCTTCCATCGTTAAAAGTAAGCATCGCATACTGCTTATTTTCAATGTATGAGGACCCTGCAGCTCGTTACAAACAAAACTGCTGCAGATTCAATTGCCGACACGGAGAGTTTTGAAGAATAAGGACTTGTGGTATCCCCCGAGCCATACGTCGAATCGATACTTACAGAAAAAATTCTTCAGCGATAGTCATTCCATTACCCGCCAGAAAAAGTGGAAATTTAGCACAGCGAATATCACCTTACCCTGAACCTTAATGAATCAGCGAAACAAGCAGTCACTAGCTCCAAAGGACGCTGCCGTATGTATTGTCACGCAGTGGCGACGGCAGTCGAAGCAGCGATGAAGATGGACGAAACGGTCTTCTAAAAGAACTGTTTATTGGGCTGACTTGCACCCAAAATGGACTGAATCACTCGGCGGCGGCGAAGCGACAAGCGTGCTCGACGGTCGTCGAACAGAATGCCCGCCGCTGTCGGCCGTGCTCAATTTAAAGCTGATAGCGAACATTCGAGATAAAGGGCGCAAAGTTACTAGAACATTCCGGAACAACGTAGAATCAGCTTTGCCTGGCTGCGATCAATCGAGATAAATCTAGTCGCGTCTTGCGTCGCAAACAAAGCGATAAGGTGGTGTCGCGGCAGATTTGAAAAACGAACAAACACTGCAAATATTGGCGGCATTACTCCCCTCTCAAAGAAGCATCGACCCGATGCATTAAAACAAATAATGCGACTAGCAAGGGAAAAAAAAACGGGTCTTGCGAAAATAGAGCATGGAAATGCAGCGGCCTTTAGCGCGCATAATACTGCTTCAGACGGACTACATGGACAACTTCTAGTCGTACGCGGCGTCGCTGGGATGCAGTCATTGCGTCAGGGATGACTTCATAATCCAGTTCACCCAGCCGACGAAGAACCTTGTACGGGCCGAAATAGCGGCGCAAAAGCTTTTCACTCAATCCACGGCGGCGAATGGGCGTCCACACCCAGACTTGGTCTCCTGGCTTGTATTCCGCGTTGCGTCTTCGTAGGTTGTAGCGTCTGGCGTCGGACCGCTGCTGATCTTTGATCCGTAATCGGGCAAGCCTTCGAGCTTCTTCTGCGCGTTGAAGGTAGGCGGCAACGTCGACGTTCTCTTCTTCTGTAACGTTGGACAGCATGGCGTCTAGCGTGGTCGTGGCATCCCTGCCATGGAGGAGCCTAAAAGGCGTCATCTGGGTGGTCTCCTGCACTGCGGTGTTGTAGGCGAAGACGGCGTAAGGCAGGATGACATCCCAGGTTTTATGTTCGGCATCGACATACATAGCGAGCATATCGGCGATGGTTTTGTTCAGGCGCTCGGTCAGTCCGTTGGTCTGCGGATGGTATGCAGTTGTCCTCCGGTGGCTGGTTTGGCTGTAGCGCAGGATGGCTTGCGTGAGTTCCGCCGTAAATGCTGTTCCTCTGTCCGCGATGAGCACATCGGGGGCGCCGTGTCGAAGAAGAATGCACTCCACGAAAAATTTGGCCACTTCTGCTGCTGTTCCGTTCGGTAGGGCTTTCGCCTCGGCGTAGCGGGTCAGGTAGTCGGTCGCTATGATGATCCACTTATTTCCAGATGTTGACGTTAGAAAAGGGCCAAGCAAGTCCATGCCAATCTGCTGAAAGGGTCTTGAGGGAGGTTCAATGGGGTTTAGAAATCCTGCTGGTCGTGTGGGAGGAGTCTTTCGTCGCTGACAATCTCGGCATGTTTTAACATAGTGTGCGACATCGGCAGACAGTCGGGGCCAGTAATACTTGTCTTGAATGCGGCGGAGGGTGCGAGTAAACCCGAGATGTCCAGCTGTCGGCTCGTCGTGCGAAGCCTGTAGAACTTCTTCGCGGAGACAAGTAGGTACAACAAGGAGGTAGGCTGTTTTGTTCGCTGTAAAGTTCTTCTTCACAAGGACCTCATTCTGCACACAGAAAGAAGACAGTCCTCGCTTGAATGAAGCGGGGGGTGAAGAAACCTTGCCTTCCAGGTACTCGATGAGGCCTTTTAGGTTGGGGTCCGAGCGTTGCTGCTGAGCAAAAGAGCTTGCGATGATGGGTCCCAGGAAGGCGTCCTCATCGTCGTCCAGCGGCGGTGCATCTACAGGGGCTCGTGAGAGGCAATCGGCGTCAGTGTGCTTGCGTCCGGACTTGTAAACGACGGTGACGTCAAACTCCTGGAGACGCAGACTCCATCGAGCGAGTCGGCCAGAGGGATCCTTCAAATTGGCAAGCCAGCAGAGCGCGTGGTGGTCGCTGACCACCTTGAACGGCCGTCCGTAGAAGTAGGGGCGGAATTTCGACGTAGCCCAGATGATGGCAAGGCACTCCTTCTCAGTGGTCGAATAGTTAGCCTCGGCCTTGGAAAGGGAACGGCTAGCGTATGCGATGACCTTCTCCAGCCCGTCACTTTTTTGAACGAGAACGGCGCCTAGTCCCACGCTGCTTGCGTCGGTATGAACTTCAGTATCGGCGTTTTCATCAAAATGCGCAAGGATCGGTGGGGACTGTAAACGACGCTGAAGTTCCTTGAAGGCTTCTGCTTGCGGCGCTTCCCATTTAAACGGCACGTCTGCCTTCGTCAGTTGGGTCAGGGGCTCGGCGATGCGCGAAAAGTTTTTCGCAAATCGTCGGTAATATGCGCATAGTCCGAGAAATCTGTGCACTGCTTTCTTATCGGCCGGCGGTTGAAATTGTTCAATAGCAGCTGTTTTCTGCGGGTCTGGGCGTACTCCTTCCTTGCTAACGATGTGGCCTAGAAACAGCAGCTCTTCGTAGGCAAAGTGGCATTTCTCTGTTTTCAAGGTTAGGCCAGACGACTTGATTGCGTCTAGTACTGTTCGAAGTCTTTTGAGGTGCTCTTCAAAGTTCGAGGCGAAGACAACGACGTCATCTAAATATACCAGACAAATCTGCCACTTCAGGCCTGCCAGCACTGTATCCATTACTCGCTGAAACGTCGCTGGTGTGGAACAGAGACCAAATGGCATCACCTTGAACTCAAACAGCCCATCCGGATTTATGAATGCTGTCTTCTCGCGATCTCTTTCGTCGACCTCAATTTGCCAGTAGCCGCTCTTGAGGTCCATCGATGAGAAATATTTGGCGTTGCAGAGGCGGTCCAGTGTGTCGTCGATGCGGGGGAGGGGGTAGACGTCCCTCTTTGTTATGTTGTTCAAGCGGCGGTAATCCACGCAGAATCGAAGTGCGCCGTCTTTCTTCCTCACTAGAACAACCGGTGCCGCCCATGGGGTGTTTGAAGGCTGGATGACGTCGTCGCGAAGCATTTCTTCGACTTGGTCCCGGATGGCTTGTCGTTCTCGCGGAGACACACGGTAGGGGCTTTGACGGAGAGGTCGGACGTGTTGATCCGTTATAATGCGATGCTTGGCAATTGGCGTCTGTCGCACCTTCGGCGATGTCGAAAAGCACTCACTGTAGTTTTGAAGCAGATTGCGGATCTGGTCTTGTCTGTTCCGGTGCAGGGCTGGGTTGATGTCGAAAGTGGGCGAGTTCTCTTGGTCAGGCGGATCTTCTGCGGAGGGGTCGGAGAGGGCGAAGGAATCTCGTACGGCAGATATTTCGTCGTAGAAAGCAATCGTCGTTCCTCTGTTAATATGCCGGTATTCTTCGCTGAAGTTAGTCAGCAGTACTTCGGCCTGGCCATTGCGGAAATGTGCGATGCCTCTTGCGATGCTGATTCCTCGGTCTAGTAGCAACTGCATGTTCCGCTCGATGATGGCTTCAGTGTTTATGGCTTTCGTGGCGCCTACGGCCACGATAACGCTTGAACGGGGTGGGACGCTCACTTCTTCCTCCAGGACACTTAGGGCAACGTGATTTTCCCGAGTTTTCATCGAAGCGATGGCTTCGTCCGTCGAAAGCGGGATCAGCTTGGATCGCAGGTCGATGATCGCCTGATGCTCATTAAGGAAATCCATACCCAAGATCACTTCGCGGGAGCATTGCGGTAGCACAACAAAGGTCGCAGGATACGTATGTCCTTTGACAGTCACTCGCGCTGTGCATCGTCCTGATGGCGTAATGAGGTGGCCCCCAGCGGTGCGAATTTTTGGGCCGTCCCAAGCCGTTGTGACTTTTTTCAGATGCGCAGCGAATGTTCCATTCATCACCGAGTAATCGGCTCCTGTGTCGACTAGAGCGGTAACTTTCCGGCCGTCGATAGTCACTTCTAGGTCGGAGGTCCTGGCTCTTGTATTGCATGTCGCTCTCGGCGTCGGGTCACGACTTCGTCGCGTATGCGAGTCACGGGTTGGGCGTGTGGTCGAAGCTCCTCTGGGTGGCGGCGTCGATTTCAAGGTAGCTTGCGTCGTGGTCGAGGTTCTCATTGTGTGCGGCATCGGTGCAGCGAGTGTCGGTTCTTCATGCGGCGTCGCGGGTGCAGCGTCTTCATGGGGCGTGGTCGGTGGAGGATCTTCGGCGTTTAGCTCGTGAGCAACCTCACCTCCAGAGTTTGCTGCCTTTAGTTTCCCCTACGGGGGCTGGGAGACCTTCCTCGTACCGCGGCTGCGTAGCTGCGGCGTGGCGACGCAAAGCGCGAGGTTGACGGCGATGGTGAGCGCGAAAAGCGGTTCGGCGTGTACTCTTCTCGACGCAGGTACTCGTCGATTTCGTGCGGACGTTGTCCGAAGCGTGGTCGTGGGGCGTTAACGGCAAATCCTCGAAGACCGATACGTCGGTACGGGCAGTGACGAAGAATATGGCCGGCCTCACCGCAATGGAAGCACAACGGCCGGTTGTCGGAAGTCCTCCAGGCGTCGCATTTCCTGGGGCTTGAGCGTCGGTCATAGGCTGGGCGGGCGGGGGCTGGGAGGCGGCGTTGTGGAACAAGTGGCTCATCTCGGGGAGGACGTGGGGGTTGTCGTTGGGGCTGGGCAGTCCTTACTGCAGCGGCGTAGGTCATGACCTGGGGTTCTGCGGCCGTCGGGGTGCCAAGTGCCTGTTGCACTTCTTCCCGTACCACGTCCATCAGAGTCGCTGCTTGTGGCTGCGGGGAGGATGGCAGTAATCGGCGTAGCTCTTCTCGGACGATTTCGCGGATAACTTCCCGCAAGCTGTCGCTTGTGGTGGCCGGCGTGTCCGAACGGATTGCACAGGCAGAGGAAGGACGATTGTACTGCCGAGCCCGGACGTCGAGGGTCTTCTCAATCGTGCAGGCTTCTTGCATGAATTCCTCGACTGTTTTTGGCGGCTGGCGGACGAGGCTTGCAAAGAGTTGTTCTTTTACGCCGCGCATTAAAAACTGAACTTTCTTTTCCTCGGTCATCCCGGGGTCGGCGCGGCGAAACAGGCGCTTCATCTCCTCGACGTAACCGCGGACGGGCTCATTCGGAAGCTGGATCCTGGACTCGAGGAGTCGTTCGGCTCTTTCTTTCCTCACGACACTGGTGAATACCTTCAATAGTTCTCTCTTGAATAGCTCCCATGTCGTAAGGGACGACTCGTAGTTTTCGTACCACGTGCGTGCGGAGCCATCCAATGAGAAGAACACCTGTCCAATTTTTGCCGCATCATCCCACTTGTTGAATGATGCCACGCGCTCAAATTGATCCAACCATTCTTCAGGGTCTTCGCCTAGGGATCCATTGAAAGTTGGCGGCACGCGTGGCTGCTGCAGTATGATCGGTGTCGACATCTTCGGCGAGGTTGTGGTGCTCGTAGCCGCGTCTTTTCGCTGTCTTGTGCGGTCCGGCAATTTCCCGAACTCAGGCTCCTCTCCCTGGAGACGTCGGCTGGCTCGCTGAGCTGCTGGCTCGTACTCGGGTGCGAAGCGCTCAGGGCTGGCTTCACGACTTGAAGGGGGCGTCCGGAACATGGAAGGCTACCCCGCACCTCCACCAGATGTCACGTAGTGGTGACGACAGTCGAAGCAGCGATGAAGATGGACGAAACGGTCTTCTAAAAGAACTGTTTATTGGGCTGACTTGCACCCAAAATGGACTGAATCACTCGGCGGCGGCGAAGCGACAAGTGTGCTCGACGGTCGTCGAACAGAATGCCCGCCGCTGTCGGCCGTGCTCAATTTAAAGCTGATAGCGAACATTCGAGATAAAGGGCGCAAAGTTACTAGAACATTCCGGAACAACGTAGAATCAGCTTTGCCTGGCTGCGATCAATCGAGATAAACCTAGTCGCGTCTTGCGTCGCAAACAAAGCGATAAGGTGGTGTCGCGGCAGATTTGAAAAACGAACAAACACTGCAAATATTGGCGGCAGTATTGTGATTTACCGTTCGCGGTTCTGCCTTGTATGGTTCGCCGCTCAAGCAGCGCTGCAGCGTAATGCCCTGTGCTGCTTTTTCTCGTGCTTCTTTTCCCCTGCGCTCTCCTGTCGTCGTGCTGTTTTTTCGCTGTACCCTTTTGTCCCTCTACCGTTTTGTCCTGCGTGCTTTTTTTCCCCTGTGCTGTTCTGTCGCTGTGATGTTTTTGTGTGCTGTTTTGGCGCATTCTGTTTTATTGTGTGCTGTTCTTTTATGGCGCGAGGCCATACAGTAAAAGTCGGCAGAGAACTCTAGACTGCTTACGTGTGAGCATACAAAAAGATGAAAGTGCTGAGGCATCTTAGTTGTATAATGACTATGTGTCATGACTATGGCTACGCATTCTTTGTACAAGCTCTATACGCCTTACATGACGTTTCGTGTAAAGTGCTGAGCCATGGTACGTTTCAGAAGTGAAATGCTGAGTAATGCGTCATGACTATGAGGACGTCTCATCATTACGCTACTTGTAAAGTGTTAAGTCAAGGTGCGTTGCAGAACAATTATCACTCATGACAAGGACTACGCGTCATGACTAGCATACTTTGTACAAAGTTTATGCACCTTACAATACGTTACTTGTAGAGTGCTAGCCATGATCTCTTGCAGAATGACTATGAGTTATGAGTTTCATAGGTCACACTACGTTACGTTTCATCATTCATGATCATTCATTCGCTGTATGATGTTGTGACATGATACACCATCGTTCTAACATCATCTGAATTTCATGCCATGGACGACGACAGACGGCGGCTTTTGTGCTAATATGACCGGTAATGTTTTAGCATTAACCGACATACCGCGGCATTTAGCGGGCGATAGCAGCCGGGCGTAGGGCCTGCTAGCAGTCAGACTGCGCGCGCCAAAATCGAAACCAGAAGTTGCTACTCCAGCCACTTGCGGCGCTTTAGTCAATTTGACAGCTTTTGGAAAGGAAGTATTTGACAGTATTTGGAAAGGAATAATGGTGCCGGGGCTTACTTTCGGGAATGCGGTTCTATGCTTAAGGGCGGAAGTTCAGTCACGATTAGAAGTAAATCAGAGCACTGTCGGAAGAATAGCACTAGGTGCCCACAGGAAAACCACAAACAAGGCAGTACAGGGGAATATGGGTATGGGCTGGGCAACGTTCGAAACACGGGAAGCTCAGAGTAAAGTATTATACGAAGAACGCCTGAGGAAATTGGATGATAACAGGTGGGCAGCTAAGGTATTTAAATACCTGTACAGAAAGAGCGTTGGCACAAAGTGGCGGAAACGAACTAGAAAGCTGACCAGTAAGTTTGCCAGAGACGAGGAAGGAGAAAGGAAGAGCATTAAACGACAGGTTAAAAACGTCGAAGGTAAAAATTGCATAAATTCAATGGAAAAGAAGCATAGTGTAGAAATATATCGATGCTAGAAAAGGCAGATCAGGAAGGAAACGTTTTATGGTAACTCAAGAGGCAGCGCCCTCCTCTTTGAAGCGAGGTCAGGGTGTCTTAGAACGCAGCTACAGAAAAAAATTTAACGAAGATTACACATGTGCTGTATGTGGTAAATCTGTAGAAACAATAGAACACCTCATCCTGAAATGCGATGGTATCCATCCCGATGTCGATGCAGGCACAGTCACTCTTCCTGAGGCCCTAGGGTTTAGAGATAACAATAGTCATGTAAATAAATCTGCGCTGAAAATTAGCAAAAAGCGATTGGAGGATTGGTCGCACAAAAGCAGAGAGGTGACATGAGTTTTAAAGTGCAGGAAGACGTTTTTTAAAGGAAATAGTGAATTGTATTAACAACTTACAGCAGATTAAACAAAAATAAAGGAAAAAAAAACTGAGCATAGTGGCAAGAACCACTGCCCCGTTTCAAAGGGGATGCTCCTACCTTCCATTCCTTCCATTCCATTCCAGCTGGGAGCGAAAAACTCTCCGCACTTCGGCGCGGATATCAGGTGACCGAAATGGCTTCAGCACTGCATGTCCAACTTTTGCGAGACCGCTCTTCTAACCGCCCAGCCCGCCGACCAGCTACGACTGTATAGAGGGCCCTTCTGGAGGCAGTGGCTGCCTGATTAATGCGAAGGGATTAGATGGCTGAGTTCAAGGTTATCTGTCCAGAAAATGTTCCGTAGAATAAAAAACAAGAAAACCGGGGTCTACAAGGGAATCGAACGCGGGCTGCCAGCGTGTGAGACCGGGACGCTTCCACACCGCCACGACACTTTGGAACCGAATACAGGCGCATCTATTCAATGCACAGTTCTTAACAACGTATCTTCGAGGTACATACTGAGGGCTACATGAGTAATTATGAGCATGTTAAGTAAACATATCGCAACCAAGCGAGTACGAAATTTCCACCGTTTCCGGTAAATTTCCTCCGTGCTTGGCGTGCTGTCGTTGCGCCATCATGCGGCACCCACTGAAAATCCCCTCTCTCACATTGTGCGGTGGTGGCCCAACAGATGGCGCAGGTGGCGGGCAGCACATAGCTTGCGCATTTCCGCATGTAAGGAGACGTAAGTGCATCTCGTAATTTTTTTCATTAAACGCTGCTTTCATCCTCACCCGCCGTGGTACCTCAGTGGTTAGAGCGCTCGGCTACTGAGTTTGAGAACCCGGATTTGAACCCGACCGCGGCGAACGCCTCTCGAGGGAAGCGAACAATAATAATAATTTTTTTTGAGGAAAGGAAATGGCACAGTATCTGTCTCATATATCTCTGGACATCTCAACCGCGCTGTAAGGGAAGAGATAAAGGAAGGAGTGAAAGAAGAAAGGAAGAAGGAGGTGCCGTAGTGGAGGGCTCCGGAATAATTTCGACCACCTGGGGATCTTTAACGTGCACTGACATCGCACAGCACACGGGCGCCTTAGCGTTTTCTCTCCATGAAAACGCAGCTGCCGCGGTCGGGTTCGTACCCAACCGCGGCGGCTGCGTTTTTATGGAGGGAAAACGCTAAGACGCCCGTGTGCTGTGCAATGTTAATGCACGTTAAAGATCCCCAGGTGGTCGAAATTATTCCGGAGCCCTCCACTACGGCACCTCTTTCTTCCTTTATTCTTTCACTCCCTCCTTTATCAACCCAACCGCGGCGGCTGCTAAGACGCCCGTGTGCTGTGCAATGTCAGTGCACTTTAAAGATCCCCAGGTGGTCGAAATTATTCCGGAGCCCTCCAATACGGCACCTCTTTCTTCCTTTCTTTTTTCAGCCCCTCCTTTCGGTCGGCTTCGAAAAAATTTATTTTGGGGGAAAGGAAATGGAGCTGTATCTCTCTCACACCTCGGTGGAGACCTTCACCACGCCGTAAGGGAATGGATGAAGGAGGGACTGAGAGGAGAAATGAAGAAAGAGGTGCCGTAGTGGAGGGTTCCAGAATTAATTTCGACCGCCTGGGGATATTTAACGTGCACTGATATTGCACAGCACACGGCCGCCTTTGCGTTTCACCACCACTGAAACGGTGCCGCAGCGGTCTTGTTCGAATCCGGGTACCCCGGATAAGTAGCGAGGCGCTCTAACCACTGGGCCACCGCGGCGGGTCATGTAGGCGAGACGCAAAAAAGCGCTCGTGTACTGTGCGGTGTTAGTGCACGTTAAATATCCCCAGGTGGTCGAAATTATTCCGGAGCCATCAACTATGGCAGATCTTTCTTGCTTTCTTCTTTCACTCACACCTTTGTCTTCCTACGGCGTGCTCCGGGTGTCCACCGATATACGCGAGACTGTTACTACGACATTTCCTTTCCTGAAAACCATTTTTTTCCTACCCCTTCTCTTCGACTCTCGCCATTTCGGCTTTATCCACTTGCATAAATATGATTGTTCTTAATAATAATATTAATTTGTTTTGGGGGAAAGGAAATGGCGCACCTATGGGTTATGCATGAAATAGTGCGTGGTATTCCGCGAGGAACAGAAAAGGTCATTGCCGGATCTAGCCGTTTAAGGTGGATGTGTCACGTGCCTGACAGGGCCAAATATCTAGCCGTCGCACTCCTCATAGATCCCGAAAGGAGACAAGTGGTGTCCGCTCTGGAGAACGCACAGCTGTGCGTTGGCCACTGCTGAAGCCGCTCCTTGCTTCAGCGTCAGCGGTCTCATTTCCATCGAGTCCGCAGTGTCTGGGGATCCACTGTAACACTATTTGGTGGCCTGTTTCCTGAGCAGATGACAGGAGTCTAATGACAGGGACGTCAACTTGACCACGCCGCCGCAACCGGAACTTATGACCCCGCCGTCCCGAGAAGCCGCTAACAAATTCGAACACAGCCCCTGCCCATGCCGTTCAGTGTGTTCATGGGCCTCGGCCGTTGGTTCAACTGGACCAGCGGTCATTAATTCGATTATCAATCTGCTCATCTCTTTCTTCGTGATGGCAAGCCCTGCATCTTCTCTTCTGTGTTCATCCCTCCTGTCACACCCATCGTCACGTCCTGCGTGTCATCTTCACGGCCGTTCGCGCGATCGTGACGATCGCTCGGCAGCCCCGGGAAGTGTCACGGACGAGAACACGACAAAGTGGGCAGTGGCGCGGCACGGGGCACTCGCGCTAGGCCCACCACCATTAAATCAATCCATCGCCATCTGTCATGTAGTTCGGTCTCCAGCGGCTTGCCGTCACGTAACAATATCAATAGCCAGAGCTTGGTAGGCGGTGTGGCGTAGGAAGCATCCCAAAATTTATAGCGCAGGCTTACAGCCAGTGAAAATTCACCACTTCTGAGGCAGTTCTCCGCAGATGTGGCGAATCGCTTCCCGAAGGCCCGCAAGCTCTGCAGCGGTTGAAGTAGAATTGTGTCCTAAAATGAATCTCCGGGCCGTCTGCTGAGCAGGGATTACCAAAGCTGCTGTCGATGCCTTTGGTCACGCAGATCCATCAGAGTTTACTTGCACACAGTTTTGGTATTCTGACCAGATGTAGGCAAGAGCAAGTGTACTGGGCAGGAGAATAGGATACGAGCGCAATCGGCTTTTGAGCAGCGACACAAGCGCCAGGCCGGCGAGTACGTTCCGGGGCGGAGGAGAGCAAGACGTGCGGGAGTAAGAAAGGTGTGGGCCTTAAGGTGGCGCCACAAGCGTTGGTGGTGCTGGGAAAGAGATTTTTGCGGAGGGGGAGAGTGAGACGAGAGAAGCGGTAGTGCAAGGTAATGTCACTGTAAGTCAGGAGCGCGTCGCGCATATCCATTTCCAGCGGGGGTGGGCTTGGTCGGTCAGTCGATTCGCGAGCGATGGAATTAGTTGCCTTGTGGCCGGGGTGGGCCGCGTGAGTGGGTATCCGGATGATTTTAACGGGGCGAGAGGGGATGGTGCCAGAATGTAAGATGCTGCGGGCGGGGGTGCCACCCGTCCACGGAGGAAGACTATAGTCTTGCTCCGTGCACCCGTCCAACCGCGTAGTTGTGGACCGCAGGCTTGGAGTTACTGAAAATGCATTCCGCGGAGTTTTGCGTGATGGCAAGTGCAATCGCTGCCTCCTCGGCGTCTTGAGAGGTCGAAGTGCACACTGCGTTAGCTAACCACTCAGCCAGCGCAGGGAATGACCATTTAAATGCCAGCGTATCCAGTAAAACACAACTTACGGCCGTTAAACAGGGGGCTTAACAAAGAAAATGTTTCACCTATACAGTGAGCTTACATAACGCAACATTTGCATGCTTGGCAACAAAGGCAACAAAAAAGAAGTGTTGTGGTGGTTCTAGAGGAAAGGAATTGGCGCAGTAACTGCCTTCCGCTACTCGGTAGACACGCGAACCGCGCCTTAAGAGAGAAAAAAGGGAGCGAAAGAAGAAAAGGTAGAAAGAGGCGCCATAATGGAAGGCTGTGGAATAATTTCGACCACCTGTCCCACTGGTGACTACTACAAACTCAGACTGCTCCATACCCCCATACTACTACATGCCCGATACCCAGACCAATTCCCCTCGTCATGCAAACTGCGGCAAACCAGGAGACTTTCTACACACTCTGCTCACATGCCACACCTTCCCTCATCCCACATCACCGACCATGGCGGAGTCTTACTGCAAGACTGTTCTGACCGAAACATCTCAAGACCAAGCGCCGGCTCATCTCCAGCGCTCTCAGAAGCATTGCTCTCCAAGGGATATCCGCTTTGCAGGGGTTTGTAGGGGTTTATAAGCAGATGCGCGTAAGATTTCAGGAAATAGTCTTCGAGTGTGTCTTTCCATGCTTTGTGCGTGCCCGACCACGGAATTACCATGTAGATAATGGCTATGAGGAAAGGAAACACACCGAAATACTCACTTTCAGGAAACACCAAGGAAATTGCATGAGAAAAAGGGTGATGCAGGGACTGAAAGAAAAGAGACGCCGTTGTGGAGCGAAACCATATCCCGGAAAAGCTGGCCACCGGTTACCGAGCAGAAAAGACAATCACTGGCAGGAGAAAAAGTTTAATGTCAAAACGTGAAAAACAGCACACACACGTGGAAGAGAAAGAAAAGTTCAACGGAAAGGCAACAGCGAACTCAGCAGTCAACAGACATCGCGGGGCTTCGAGGCTGCGCGCAGTACGAAGGAGCTGGTTTCCCTTGCTTCAAGAAGCCACGGTGAAGAACTCGATGAGCTGACAAATTACGCAGTAGACGACACACAAGGCGATGCATGAGTAACACCGGAGACGGCTTGGAGCATGTACAGCTGGTTCATGTCGCGTAGCCTGCGCATGGGTCGGGAGAAGTTGCAGAGAGAAAAAAAAACTTCGTCACCTTCAAAACGTCTGTCAAGTCAGGGCCTCTCTTCTGGCTCGACCGGCTGGCTTTTCGGAGTAGGCTTAATGTCCGCCGCGTGCCTGAACACGTAGCCCTGGCTCCCCAGGTCACCGGCGATGTAGCCGCTCTCGGGCAGGCACGGCATTTTCAGCTCTTCGGGAACGAAGTCTTGGTCCTCCATGTAAATGGGCTTCACTCGTGAAGGAATAGGACTATGAGGCGCCTTTTCGAAAAACGCGTCGCCCCCACCGAGCATCGCGTTCTCGTGGAACTTGCAGTTGAAGTTCACCGTCTCTGAATCGTGCTGCATCACCTCACCGCAAGCGTTGGAGTCAGCCTTCGACGCCTGAGTGCCGGTGTCCATGTCCGGGTGCCGTGTCTTAGGGGGCTGGGTTGCCTCATCCCCCCCGCCACGCTCCATGGTAGCCATATCCTTCAATAAGGTAGCGAAGCGGACGTCTAGGCCTGAAAAAGAACGCAGTCGGAATGCGTTTCCTTTTTTTTGCACGTGCCGAACGTTGCCGCATCTTCTTCGTTTTCCGTTGACATGTGAGCGGCGAAAAACCAGAAATCGATGTTTTCATATACAAAACTTAAAAGTAAACGAGAAAAGGGATACGAAGATGACGTACCGAGGGTGAAAATTATTTTTTTTTGTTTAGAAAATAAATAAATAAATAAATAAATAATAATAATAATAATAATAATAATAATAATAATAATAATAATAATAATAATAATAATAATAATAATAATAATAATAATAATAATAATAATATTAATAATAATAATAATAATTGGTTTTTATGGAAAGCAAATGGCGCAGTATCTGTCACATATATCGTTGGAAACCTGAGCCGCGCCGTAAGAGAAGGGACAAAGGAGGGAGTGAAAGAAGAAAGGAGGAAGGAAAGGTGCCGTAACCCAGTTTTGCTCGTAGATGTGGCGTAACCTCTCGGGAGCCTCAAGAAAGCTAAGAACAGGACAGCGTATAGTAGACGACACCGAGAGCGCATCACGTGAGACGGGTTGCCCAAGTGCTGGTAGGAGGAAAAAAAGTGTGATAAAAAGAGCAGTGAAAAACGACGACGGGTGGTAGTGGTGGTGAAAAATTTCGTTGAGTGAAGGGAGAGGTTGCAGGTAAAAAAAGACCCTTCACACGGGTGGAGTCCTCAGTCCGGGACTCCGCTGGACGAGGCCGCTACACGCGCCCATTGGACGAAAGCCCTCTGAGACTCGAGCCCCGAGCAGTTGAGCAGGGCTGCCTCTCATGCCTCGCAGGAAGAGAAGGATTTGGGAGCCCACTGACGATTGCACGTTATCTGCAACTACGCGATGAGAATAGCTTGAAATAGAGACAATGAAGAACCAGATAAAATCATGTTATCAATAAGGAGTGTAGTCGGTAGCATGACTAATTGTCAGCGAGGATATACTGGGAGTTTAGAAGCGGGTATTTGCTTCAGCTGCGTTCCTAAATGGGTGGAGATGGGAAGTTGGATCTAACTGCTGCTTAAATTGCTGTGCTTTTGCGTTTAGAAATGCGATAACACAAGACAGGCATAGTGCAAATACATGCCGGCCCGACACCGACGTTAGTGAATGGCGGACACTTGGGCCGACTTCTCCACGCGTCAGCCTAGAACCGACGCCCCCAGTGAGACCGATGAGGGTTCTGGCGCTCGTACCCGTTCCTCAAAGTTGACAGCGTGTTGCATGTGTAGTCGGTCAAGAATGCGGTGACCGGATGGAGTTTGTGACAGGCGCGCATATTGGTTGAGGAGATGTGCGTCCCGGAGTTCCCCGATAGGTGTTGACCACCCCCAGATTCAACAAACACTGGTTGGATGTGGTAATGGGAAGGTCAAGAGCCCGTTTGATGACTTTGCGGTGCATGACCTTGAGTTGGTCCTCGTCGTGTTTGCGCATGCGAAAGTAGGGGGTTGAGCAGAGAATTCTACTCGTTACAAAGGCATGTGACAGCCGCAAGGCATCTTTGCTTCGTAACCCCCCCCCCCCCCCCCCTGCTTATTGCTTATTATGTGGGCCGTATTGGGAGACTCGGCGGACCATACGGCCCACCTGGTCACCATGCATGCGTGCTTTTGCGAGTGTTGTGTCCGGTGTGCGTTGTTCGTGAATAAAGAGGCCGAAAATGCGGATCTCCATGGCCTCTCTAATCGGACCCGAAGGGAGTGTGAGGTGAATTGAAGTGCCGTCCCGAGGAGAGTGTCGAAAGTGGACAAATTCTGATTTGGTGGGAGCACACTGGAGACCACAGTATGCAGCATAAGCGTCCACTTCTTTCGCTGCCTGTTGCAGGCAGGTCTCCATGCGTCCAAGATTTCCTTCTGTTGCCCAGGAAGAGATATCCGCATATAGGGCATATTGGATGCTTGGCATGGAGCTTAATTTTGCGAGAAGGTCTTTTATTGTGAGGTTGAACAGAGGAGGAGAGATAAAAGCGCACCCTGTGGTGTACCACGGGATCCGATGGTATGGGGTTTATGTTCCTTGTCTTGAATTCGAATGTAATGAGACAGATACTGCGCCATTTCCTTTCCCCAAAAACCGATTATTATTATTAACTGTCGACCTGTGAGAAATTGCCAGATGTAGCATTTCGATGGAGGCGAAACGCTAAGCCGCTTGTGTGCTGTGCGATGTCAGTGCACGTTAAGGATCCCCAGGTGGTCGAAATTATTCCGGAGCCCTCCACTACGGCACCTCTTCCTTTTTTCTCTCAGTCCCTCCACTATCTCTTCCCTAACGACGTGGTGCAGGTGTCCGCCGAGACTGGAGACAGATACTGTGCCATTCCCTTTCCTCAAAAACCAAATTTGTGAATGATAATAATAATAATTGGTTTTTGGTGGAAAGGAAATGGCGCAGTATCTGTCTCATATATCGTTGGACACCTGAACCGCGCCGTAAGGGAAGGGATAAAGGAGGGAGTGAAAGAAGAGAGGAACAAATAGGTCCGTAGTGGAGGGCTCCGGAATAATTTCGACCACCTGGGGATCTTTAACGTGCACTGACATCGCACAGCACACGGGCGCCTTAGCGTTTTTCCTCCATAAAAACGCAGCCGCCGCGGTCCAATCGGGAATATGTGCTTGCGTTGTGTGGCGTTTAAGAGGCCGTGTGTAAACGGTCGTATTTATGATGCAGTGGTCACTGCCAAGGGTGTCTCGGGTGTTAATTTATGAATGATGTTATCAAAACCGGCGGAACTAAGAATCCGTCAGTTTATTAAAGCGAAAGCTTTACTAGGTTACTTCGGCGGTTTCGTGTCATCAAAACGTGATCGCCGCCATTGTGGGGAAAAACGCTAAGGCGCCCGTGTGCTGTGCGATGTCAGTGCATGTTAAAGATCCCCAGGTGGTCGAAATTATTCCGGAGACCTCCACTACGGCACCTCTCTCTTCCTTTCTTCTTTCACTTCCTCCTTTATCCCTTCCCTTACGGCGCGGTTCAGGTGTCCAACGATATATGAGACAGATACTGCGCCATTTCCTTTCCCGCCCAAAAAACCAAAACCAACCATTGTGGGGAACTAGATGAAGAGAACCCCTAAAAAGTGGATATAATCAAAGGAGGACGATTTGAGGATGGGGCGCAAAATATTTGGTGACGATCGGACGAATAGTTATTTAATTAGAGCCAAAATAGTCCAAAAAATGACCTTGGTCAGGGCAAGAGTTGCGCCAAATTTGAAAGGTGGTGTTAGTGGTTTCATTAAAATAATAGTAAAAAGGAAGGAAAGGATTTTGCTAGCCCTGGCATCTGCCATCGATACTGAAGCACCTGAGCTGGGGAAGCGGAAATAAAGGATAGCAGGCAGAATGGAGAAATGAAATGTAAGAGGTAAGGGTACAGGAAGAGAGGATAGGAGGAGAAGTAATATGTACAAACTATTTACACAATAAGAAATGTGTCCATGTTGTGTGCGTGACTAGTTCATTTCAGAGGAATTAAATCACACGCGCGCATAGCACTGTGTTGGTTACAACTGGAGTGGGGCGTCCAGTTATTAATCGTTCAAAACGCCGGATGTGTTTCTCATTGTTTGATTCCGGAGAAACCGGTTAATGGAGAAGCTGCTTAGTATGGGAGTCCACAATACCTGTGCGGAGATCACCAGGGCAGTAAGAGAAGCGCAAATTTGGCGGCTTAGCTCCTCAATAGCAGGCAGGCAGATCCTCAATGACCTAGAGGAGAGCGAGAGGAAACCCCCGTATACTGCAGAGCTAATCCCCTTAGACATACCGAAGCATCTCAAAATTGCCAATATACCTAAGAACATGCACCCGGAGCATGATAAAGAAAAGAGAAGACATAGAGCTCGAACAATAATGAACAATCTTGCCCGGGACCCGCCGTGTAACGTAGCCTTCTGCGACGCAGCCTGTGGGTCCGATGGCGCCTCCGCCATTGCCGCCATTGATGAGAATGAGGAGAAAGTGACTGTAGCATCGATTAATTCTAGGAATGCGTTAGTGGCAGAGGAGGCCGCTATTGCCCTAGCGTGCGTCAGTGCCAAAGCCAAGATCATCTTCTCTGACAGTAAGGCAGATGCTCACGACTTTTGTAAAGGGGTGGTCTCCAGTCAAGCCGCCAAATTTCTTAGATACCCCTCAAGCAGAGAGGTCTCCCTCATATGGGTTCCTGCTCATGAGGGCATAATAAGGCTGCTCGCCGCTTTGCTCGAGAATTATACATCCGAGCTGCTCTGGAAGTGCCCCCGAGTGGGAATAAAGACCCTCTCATAACGTATAAAGAAATAACCAAAACACCTAGACTGGATAAGAGAACACTCTCACTTCCGGATAGGTCACTCTTCCCTCCACTACGGCACCTCTTTCTTCCTTTCTTCTTTCACTCCCTCCTTTATCTCTTCCCTTAGGGCGCGGTTCAGGTGTCCAACGATATATGAGACAGATACTGCGCCATTTCCTTTCCCCAAAAACCAATTAAAAAAATTAAAGAAAAATTAAAAGGAAAGCTCGGCGCACCCACTCCTCATCCCCAGTTGCCATGCTAACGGCGCATGCGCACAACTGGCGTCTCGCCTGTACCGCGAAATGCTCGACTGGTACACTAGTGTAGCTCCCGCTACAAAAATTGATGTGGATGAGCTCAGTTAATGCAGGATATAAAAAGCGAAAGATGTCGGCCTCCACTGTGTCCAATGGCGTTGGCTTGTACAATGTACCAGATGGCGATGACTTTGAGGAAAGGAAGGGCGCATAACTGGCTCCTTGGATATGCGGATGCCTCATTCGTGGTTTGATACATGTGGCGGTGGTGGAGAGAGATGTGGCCTGAATGCATTAGCGCTGGCAGAGTTGTGGCTCACATGCGGCACTTCAGCAATAGCTAGGCTCAGCGTTCATTTGGTGATCAATCTCTCGCGATCAACCATTAACTGCATGCCACCTACTAAGGTAGCAGGGAAGGCGCGCTGCCTATCCAGTGTGCGGAACGCAATCAAAGCACGCTTTTGCATTCGGACACCAACGCCACGTACATGAAAGCGAGGATGAGGTCTCCGCTGACCCACGGAGCCGTCAGGCGCACCACGGAGGTAGTAATCACGAAGTGTTGAGCACGTTCTACGACGTTGCAAATAGTCGCGTCCAATAGCTTTATTTTAGCTAAATTCAGGTGGAGGTGCGGCGCCAAGTACAGGATACGACTGGTGACATAAGCTTGAGCGAGACGGAGCGCATCGCGTCCGTGCAAGCCACCGCGCCGGTTACACGTCCCTTATCCTCTTTTTTAAGAGCGTTAGCTGTTATTCTTCACGTTTCTCGATTTCTAGGGGCGTGATAATACCCCCGCGGCGTAAAACTTTCTGTACCAGGAATTCAAGATGACAAGATAAAGAAGGCACTGAGACAAAAAAAGGAAGAGGTGCCTAAGTGGAGGGCTCCGGAATAATTTCGACCACATGGGGATCGATATAGCAGTGACGACACCAATCAATCACCATTTGGGTTGCTATATCGATTAACTATGGGGGCCGCCTTGTTTTTTACACTTTCGAACCCGACCGCTGCCCCTTGCGTTGGAGGGCGAGCGTCCGGTCATCCACGACCATTTCCGAAACCAGCACCCCGACCCACGCATCGCAGCAGGTGATCGCATCGAAAGCATCAACGGCGGTCGCGCACTTACGCGACCGCAACGTGCAATGATCCTCCGCGCGCGCATTGGCTGAGTGTGGCCCGGGGAACGACGGGAGCGTCACGGAATCGCGACGAGTAATGTGTGTGACGGATGCGGTGCGGTGGAAACACTAGAGCACCTGCTCTTTCCCTGTGCCGCGTACGGCGATGCTCGTCGCGATATGCTTGCGGCCTATAGGGCGCTGGGCATACTACCTGACTCGCTCAAGACGCTACTGTGGCCGCAGGGCAGTGCGCGCACCCGTGAGCGAATTATGGTGAACCTCTGTGCATTCCTCGAACAGACGGGCTTGACGTCCCGTCTGTTCTCCGCCAGGTAGTTACACGCAATGACCGAACGCTCAGCGAGTTCAACCTTGGACGATTAACAACTGGACGCCCCTCTCCAGTTGTAGTCAACATTGTTCTGTGCGCGTGTGTTTTTATTGCTCCATCATGAACTAATCACGCGCACAACCTGGACACATTTCTTATTGTGTAAATAGGTTGTGTATATTACCTCTCCCCCTAGCCTCTGTTCCTATCCCCTCACCTCTATTATTTAATTTCTCCATTCTGCCTGCTGTCCTTTATTTCCGCTGCCCCAGCTCAGGTGCTTTTCAGTATCGATGGCAGATGCCGGGGCTAGCAAAAACGTTTTCTTACCTTTTTACTATTATTTTAATAACAAATAATGTAGATTAGCTCAGCTAATCCAGGATATACAAAGCGAAAGATGTCGGCGTTCACTCTGTTCGTTGGTGTTGACGTTGACAATGTTCTAGACGCCGATGGCCTTGAGGAAAGAAAAGGCGCATAACTGGATCCTGGATATGCGGACGCCTCATTCGTGTTTTGGTACATGTGACGGTGGTGAGTGAACGAGATGTGGCCAGAATGAATTAGCGCTGCATGCCACCTCCCAGGGTGGTAGGGAGGGCGCGCTGCCTATCCAGTGGGCGGAACGCAATAAAAGCAGGAGTTTGCAGTTGAACAACAGGCCACGTACATGAAAGCGAGATTGAGGTCTCCACTGACCCGCGGAACCGGTTGTGCGCCTTTTCTTTCGTGAAAATTAATGTCCGTTGCAAAGTTGCCAACGCCAATAACTCTATGAAGGCCGCCGGCTCACTTGTTTTGTTTGGTTTTTGAGTAAAGGAAATGGCACAGTAACCGTCTCGCATATCTCGGTGGACACCCGAACCGCGCCGTAAAGGAAGGGATAAAGGAGGGAGGGAAACAAAAAAGAGTAGTATTAGTAAGTGGTTTTTATTAAAATAATTGTAAAAAGAAAGGAAAAGATTTTTGCTAGCCGCGGCATCTGCCATCGATACTGAAGCACCTGAGCTGGGGTAGCGGAAATGAAGGATAGCAGGCAGAATGGAGGAATGGAATGAAAGAGGTGAGGGGACAGGAAGAGAAGATAGGGGGAGAGGTAATATACACAAACTATTTACACAATAAGAAAGAAGAAAAACTGAAAATTGAAAGTTGCATTTTGAGGAAAGGCGCGACGAGGCGCGCGTTGTGACGTCATGTGCGTCCTCGGAGTACCGCCGCGACGAAATCGCAAGTTCGCGGCCAGTAAAGATTTGGCTTTAAAAAGCCTAGCTCTACGAACTTCGAGCTCATGCTGGACAGCAATAGAACTGAAGTAGTATCAATCATATAAGGCCTAGGCGTGGTGTTCGCGGGAACCCTCAGCTGGGACAAATATATAGACACTATCCGCAAGAAAGTGAACGGATAATACCGTGTTCTGTGTCTAAATATAGATATACACCGCCAACAAAGATAAAATTGTGATTTATAATGCAAGCTATCTCCCTATTATTACCTACTGCATAACTGTGTGGGGTACAAGAACAAAACACAACAAACAGAAGTTACTAGTTGCGCAGAAACGTGCAGTCACACTGACATCGCACAGCACATGGGCGCCTTAACCTTTTGCCTCCATAAAAACCGCGGCGGCGTGCGCTGGCATCTCACACCACACGGGCGCCTTTTAAAGCGTAAGCTTTACTAGCCTGGTCGAGCCAATGTCATAGGCGCGGTACATTTGACCTTCAAGTGGAGGAGTGGAGGTGTGTCAACCACGTGACATACCAAGTTGCTCGTTGCAGCTGCAACCGCGCCGCCGCTTCGCCAACTGTGTCCACGTGACTGACCACGTCACTTAGCGCTCGCTTGAAAGGGAGAGAGCGCCGCTTTCGCGTGCATAGACACTGCTACCTCACAGTTCCTCGCTATGGACGAAGCGAGTCGGCCGGGGCCGTCTCTGCCGTCGGGACAGTCTCATAGACGACGGGTTAGATCATAAGTATTTAGCTAGATGTAGGGAAGTTTAACGCGCCAAGCTAGCGGCAGAGAACGACGAAGAACGGGGGCGTCGACTGGTTCAACGGCGGTTGAAGGATGCCGGAAGGTGGCAGCGAAGGGCTTTGGTAGCAGCCGCTGCTGCTTCTACCACCACCATGATTTCGGCTTTGGCGACGGACTAAGAGGTTGAGTCTAATCTGCCTTGGGAACACAACATAACGACGCATAACAAAGCTTTCGCTTGCATAACCGTACTTAGCCTAGCTAAGCCGCAGCCATTTTTTTTTTGTAGCGGGAGCTACACTAGGCGACCAGTCCAGCATTTCGCGGTACACGCGAGAGGAAAGTTGTGCGCATGCGCCGTTACCATGGCAGCCGGGGAAGAGGAGTGGGTGCGCCGCGCGCTTTGTCGCCGCCGTCGTTGCTCTTTCTTCCGGAGTCCCTCCTTCATCCCTTCCCTTATGGCGCAGTTCAGGTGTTCGCCGATATGTGAGACAGACACTGCGCCATTTACTTTCATCAAAAACCAATTTAAACTTAAGGCCGCGGTCCGCGGTGTCAGTCTCCACGGCAGGCGTCGCATGGATCACACCTACAGTTCCGCTGAACACGTCAAAGTGCACCGGCGTTTTATGAAAATTTGGTTTTGGGGGATATATATGATATATGATACAGACACTACGATGTACGATATATACGATATATGAGACAGATACTGCGCCTTTTTCTTTCCCCCAAAACCAATTATTATTATTATTATTATTATTATTGTTATTATTATTATTATTATTAATATTATTATTGAAGGCAATGGCGCAGTATCTCTAACTGTATCGGCGGACACCTGAACAGAACTGTTCAACGTTTCTGATATTGAATTGACTCGAAAGAATCGAAAGAAAAATCATGATACGGGAGTACAGCTGGCCAGGCCTTAGTTTAGTGCTAAAGTCATTTAAGCCTCTCTAATGTACCCAAAAGTCAGAATAATCTCATGAATAAATAAAGGATTATTTGGAACTCGACGTTAATACAAAAATCACCCACAGGATTTCAAGTTAATTGTTTCTTTTGACGAGCCGTCCATGGCATTTTCAACGTTGGTGGGAATAAATATTCAATGTGTTCATTGAGGGCTACTCGACCTTGCCCGGTTTTTTCCTCCATCCTTCCACGCGCCAAAAAAAAACAAAAACAAAAAACAAACAACTCCAACAAACTGGGAAAACGCTTTTTTTTTCAGAGTAAAATTTTTTTTCGGAGTCATGCCGTCATTAAGCGCCCGGTAGTGCTGGACTTTGAGCGCGGAATTTACGCCACTTGAGTGCCGCAGTCTGCTCCCAGAGATGGCACGAGCGGATGGCGAGCGTTTGAGCTACATTTGAGTTCTGAGCAAAATAGAGCGTGAATGTTGCAATGAGGGGCGTCAGAGAGGCACAAATGGGCACGGAATATCAAATGAATAAATTAATTTGCATGAGCGTGTCTATGTCACTTCTGTAGGGACCATTGGTTTTCATCCGTCCTGACAAATGGGAAGGCTCAAATCATTACTGTTAGTTTAAAATAAAATCTTTTTTGAGGAGATATACATTGATACCGTGTGCTAGTGTGAACTTGCCCGCACCTTATTAGCACAACCAATATCGAAAGGTCGTGGCCGTAAACGTTGGCCGTAGCACAAGAGACTCAAGCGCACAGTGAGGAGTCAACGCCATCTGTGGAAGCGCTGCTGAACATGTTCCAAAGGCTGGCCTCGGGGCTTCATTAGGGGCTGGTCGAGCATTGGAAAATAAATAATGCAGCACAATGGAACAAAAAATATAACCTTGTACCGCTGTTAATGTGCGCAGTTTATTTCAGGCTGCGCCTGACAATGGTTTTCTAGAGGAAGCCGTAAAGCCGACTTCACCTTACTACACTGCATACCGTGATAAAGGCTTCACGAAGTAGCGTGCAGTAGTGGGCATCGTCGCTATGCTGGCAACGCAAAAGCGCGATTTTCAATTGTGCTCGAGTAGGCCGAAATCCGCTGAAAGCTAGAACCGACATTAATCGCGGGTCTTACATTCTAAAAGCTTATGTGGCTATTATAATGACTTACGAAAAATCTCGTGGCTATTACTAATGACATACTAGAAATCTCGAAATGCAAGCAGGCGCCTAACTGAAGCGCTAAAAAATCAACTATTCGACTTTATTCAATCAGCTTACTACTTAAGAAGATTTACGTATATACTAGTTAACACTGGTATTACTATTTGGTAAAAGCTGTCTTTTTACCGCGGAAAGTTTATTTTGGAAATTGGTGGCGGGCGTCCCTCACATACCCGGTTTATGTCTATAGGTGCTTTTCCCGTCGTTCTCATGCCGCCCCAGCGATTCTGTCGTTATAGCCTGATTCTGTAACTTTTTTTTTAGCTGCTCTGGAGTTACCAGGCATCCAATACTCTATACTGTGCTTCTATACCTTCTGCAGTTCTTAATAAATATTTTCCAGCTACTCCTTAATGTGGCGCGGTATTCCAACAGTCCCCGCAGCATTTCGCAGAAACACATATGAGAAATGTCTCTCACGATCACCATGATCAGATAGGAGTCTGTGGCGCCGGTGCACCAACAGTACCCGCAGCATTTCGCAGAAACAGATATCAGAAATGTCTCTCACCATCACCATGCACAGATAGGAGTCTGTGGCGCCGGTGCACCAACAGTACCCGCAGCATTTCGCAGAAACATATATCAGAAATGTCTCTCACGATCACCATGCACAGATAGGAGTCTGTGGCGCCGGTGCACCAACAGTACCCGCAGCATTTCGCAGAAACAGATATCAGAAATGTCTCTCACGATCACCATGCACAGATAGGAGTCTGTGGCGCCGGTGCACCAACAGTACCCGCAGCATTTCGCAGAAACATATATGAAAAATGTCTCTCACGATCACCATGCACAGATAGGAGTCTGTGGCGCCGGTGCACCAACAGTACCCGCAGCATTTCGCAGAAACATATATGAAAAATGTCTCTCACGATCACCATGCACAGATAGGAGTCTGTGGCGCCGGTGCACCAACAGTACCCGCAGCATTTCGCAGAAACATATATCAGAAATGTCTCTCACGATCACCATGCACAGATAGGAGTCTGTGGCGCCGGTGCACCAACAGTACCCGCAGCATTTCGCAGAAACATATATCAGAAATGTCTCTCACGATCACCATGCACAGATAGGAGTCTGTGGCGCCGGTGCACCAACAGTACCCGCAGCATTTCGCAGAAACATATATCAGAAATGTCTCTCACGATCACCATGCACAGATAGGAGTCTGTGGCGCCGGTGCACCAACAGTACCCGCAGCATTTCGCAGAAACATATATCAGAAATGTCTCTCACGATCACCATGCACAGATAGGAGTCTGTGGCGCCGGTGCACCAACAGTACCCGCAGCATTTCGCAGAAACATATATCAAAAATGTCTCTCACGATCACCATGCACAGATAGGAGTCTGTGGCGCCGGTGCACCAACAGTACCCGCAGCATTTCGCAGAAACATATATGAAAAATGTCTCTCACGATCACCATGCACAGATAGGAGTCTGTGGCGCCGGTGCACCAACAGTACCCGCAGCATTTCGCAGAAACATATATCAGAAATGTCTCTCACGATTACCATGCACAGATAGGAGTCTGTGGCGCCGGTGCACCAACAGTACCCGCAGCATTTCGCAGAAACATATATCAGAAATGTCTCTCACGATCACCATGCACAGATAGGAGTCTGTGGCGCCGGTGCACCAACAGTACCCGCAGCATTTCGCAGAAACATATATCAGAAATGTCTCTCACGATCACCATGCACAGATAGGAGTCTGTGGCGCCGGTGCACCAACAGTACCCGCAGCATTTCGCAGAAACATATATCAGAAATGTCTCTCACGATCACCATGCACAGATAGGAGTCTGTGGCGCCGGTGCACCAACAGTACCGCAGCATTTCGCAGAAACATATATCAAAAATGTCTCTCACGATCATTATGCACAGATAGGAGTCTGTGGCGCCGGTGCACCAACAGTACCCGCAGCATTTCGCAGAAACAGATATCAGGAATTTCTTTCACGATCACCATGCACAGATAGGAGTCTGTGGCGCCGGTGCACCAACAGTACCCGCAGCATTTCGCTGAAACATATATCAGAAATGTCTCTCACGAATGTCTGACATGGATGCTAGTCTCAGGCTCTTGAATGATATAGTCGAAAAAGTTCAGAGTAGTCAAGCGGATCCCTTGGCCGCAAACAAAGCGCTCAAACTCGAGAATGAAATGCTAAAAAATCAAATCACCAATCAGGATCGATATTCCAGAATCAATAATGTTGAAATCAAAGGTGTCCCTTGCACACAGGGCGAGGACTGTGTTGCAATTGTGGCTTCGATTGGAGAGAAAATAAGCTGCCCTGTTGACACTGCCGACCTTGACATTGTTCATCGGGTGCCTGCTCAGTCAGGGCTGAACATCATTGCTCGGTTCAGTTCCAGCGCTAAAAGAAACGACTTCTTGGATAAAACTCGTAAGTCACGGCTTGACACCGGTACGTTAGGTTTCCCAGGTGAAGTAAAGGAGCCACTGTATGTAAATGACCACCTTGCTGTGGAAAACAAGAAACTTCTCAATAAGGCACGAACACTCAAGAAAGAAAAGGGGTGGCTGTTTCTGTGGAAGAAAAACTGCCAAATTTTGGCACGTAAGACAGAGACCAGCCATGTTTTCCGTATTAAATCTGAATCCGACCTTTTCATTTTCACTTGAGATTCTGCATTTTTCTTCCAATCTATTCCATCAATATGGCCTCATACTTCACGCCTTCCAATTTAAGATCTTATCTTTCCCCGTCTTGCAGATCTTTTATTCATTTCAATGCACGATGTCTAAGAAAACTTTCGGACGATTTTACTAACCTATTATCAGCCACTCAACACCAGTTCTCTGTAATCTGCGCGAGCGAAACTTGGCTGTCTGATGCCGACAAGAACCTGTACACGTTGCCTTCATATTGCGTTGAATACTGTCAGTCATCGTAGCGATAGCGCGCACGGTGGCACAGCGATCTTTATTTCCTCTTGCTATCACAATCGTCGCAGACATGATCTATCGCTAAAAGTGGAAAGTTGTGAATCTTTATGGATCGAACCAGACGAATCTTTCTTTTCACTAGAGAGAAAAAATATAGCCATTGGCATAATATACCGGTCACCCTCGCCCCATGTCAAAGATTTCTGCTCAGCTCTACACTCAGTCTTAGGGGTACTGTCAATGGAACGCAAAAATGCTATACTAATGTGTGACATAAATATTAACACATTACATCCCGAGTGCTCCTCATTTGTAGATTATATGGAAGTTTTAAATACTCATGGCTTCGAAAATCTTATCAACATTCCCACACGCATTTACGCTCATGCTTCAAGCTCCCTCATAGATCACGCTTTATCAAACCTAATGTCCACCCCTGATGCAGGTGTCATAGAAGCCGATATAACAGATCACTACCCTATTTTTACAGTTGGCTAACTGTGTTAACTATGTTAGGCATACTCAGTTCATTAAAAATACATTGAACTCTGCATTATTCCTTGAACGGGTTGCAATTATTGACTGGTCAGTGGTTAAGGCTCTTGATGACGCCGATATTGCATTCAATCAGTTCTTTCTTATTTTCTCTAATACTATCGATGAGTGTTCTACAATATATAATTACAATAAGAAATTTTCAACTCCGAATAATCCCTCAATGACTTCTGGCCTTTTAAGCAGCTTGAGAAAACAGATTACCTGTATAGAAAATGCAAAAAAACAACCATTCAACTTAACTTAAGGTTTTTAGTGCGTTACAAGAAATTTTCTAATAAATTAGGCTTGCTCCTTAGAACAGCGAAGAGAAAGTACTATGAAAGGGAAATAAATCACGCCGGAAATAACGTTCATAAGTAATGGAAAGTTATTAATTTCTTCCTAAACAGAAACAACTCGAGAGCTCCCATATCAACAATTACTTCCTGTAAGAAAACATATACCAATCCCTCAGACATTGCTGAAGCCTTTAGTGATTCATTTGCTCTAGCCTCAGGTGTAATAAATACTGCCGCTAATCACACATTAAAACGATCTCCCAATAGCATTTTCCTTTTGAAAGCTCTTATGTCAAGAATTACTTCCGGTAAGGAAACATATACCAATCCCTCAGACATTACTGAAGCCTTAAATGATTCATTTGCTCTAGCCTCACGAGTATTAAATACTGCCGCTAATCACACATTACAACAATCTCCCCATAGCATTTTCCTTTTCCCTGTCTCTCCTGATGAAATCGGCAAAATAATACGCAATGTGAGACACCAGTCCAGGTCTAGGTAATATGCAATCATCCCATATTAAGTTAACTGCGCATCTCATTTGCGATGTCCTCGCCCATATTGTCAATCTGTTCTTGAAATCAGGCACTTTCATTACTGCATTGAAAAAGGCAAAGCTAATTCCAGTCTTCAAAAAGGGAGATAAACAAATCATTTCTAATTACCGCTTAATCGCCATTTTATCCTTTTTCAGCAAAATTATTGAAAGAGCTATTGTTATCCGAATAAACAATTACTTAACAAAATTTGACATTCTCTCACCTAACCAGTTCTGTTTCAGAATAGGATTTTCCACCGAATTTGTGATCGCTCTCACCGATAAAATTAAATCCTACATCGACGCAGGTAACTTTGCTGGTGCATTATTTATTGACCTTTCCAAAGCTTGTGATTCCCTCTACCATGCTATTTTATTCAATAAGCTTGACGCTGTCCGCATAACTGGGCCTGCACTTTCGCTAATCAGAAGCTATTTATTCAATAGAAATCAAGCCGTGTTCATCTCGGGAACACACTAAAAATTCAAGACTACTACTGTTGGAGTTGCGCAAGGTTCCCTTCTTGGCCCTCTTCTATTTTTATTATATATCAGTGAACTCCCTAGGTGTCTTTATAATTCCAACTGTTTTCTTTATGCTGACGACACAACAATCTTAACCTCCGATTCACATATAAATAAAGTTGTCGATAAACTTAACATTGATGCACAAAATGTATTCGATTGGTGCAGAAATAATTTGCTGTTCATAAATGCATCCAAATCTAGCTTTATAGTTTTTAGGTCACCTCATAAAAGTCTGCGAAAACCTGTCTGTTAGCATAGGCTCAAACTCAATCCTTTCAGCTCATCACGTATCCTTTCTAGGCGTAGTACTGGACAAAAATAACAAATTTCAGACCCACATCACATCTATTTCCTGAAAAATGGCGTATGGTATTAGAGTATTAATTAAAATTCGCCCGTATTCCCATGTTGCCAATCTAATTTCCCTCTATTACTCGTTCATCCGCTCCCATATTCAGTATTGCATTTCATCTTGGGGAAACACGTATCATTCGCATTTATCTCCGCGGAAAACTATTTAAAATCAAGCAATTCGAATTATCACTTATAGTCACTACTCTGTAAATGCCCCTCGTCTGCTCCTATCATACAATATTTTATAGGTGCCCAAAATAATCGACTACAAATTATGTACCTTTATGTACAAATCTGTTAGAGATCTACTTCTTTTTTCGTTAACTAGCAGTGACCGAAATCGGCGTCGAAACGACACGCGTTTTGCTAATCACACTAACTTTTTACTCCCTATACCTAACACTAATTATGGAAAGCAAACAGTTCGTTTCTCTGCCACCACATTATGGAACTCATTACGAGTTAGCATTAAGCAATCAGCAAATATCTGTGCCTTTAAATCCGCTCTCCGTCAGTTTTTACAATCCCCTCAATGGTATTTTCCATGGTAAATTGTACTAGATTTGTCATTTATGTCATTCTATGATTTGTGTTTTGTATCGGTGTGTACGCTATTTGGTGTGTAATCATTTTTCATTCAAATAAGGATTTGCATTATTTCTCGTATTTCACTCACTGTTATTTAATGATGTCAACAACTTTAAATTTTTTTTTTGCATCTGCTGTCTGTAATTCTTTTTTACAATTATTCTTACAGGAGGTTCCGTCCACAGTCTCTGACTTTGGGACCTCCTTCTATGTTCCAATGTTTTTCTAATCTTGTACCATAAACATGCAATAAGCGAACCTTGATCACCATGCACAGACAGGAGTCTGTGGCGCCGGTGCACCAACAGTACCCGCAGCATTTCGCAGAAACAGATATCAGGAATGTCTCTCACGATCACCATGCACAGATAGAAGTCTGTGGTGCCGGTGCACCAAAAGTACCCTCAGAATTTCGCAGAAACAGAAATCAGAATTGTCTCTCACGATCACCATGCACAGATAGGAGTCTGCGGCACCGGTGTACCAACAGTACCCGCAGAATGCTTCAGAAACAGATATGAGAAGTGTCTATCACGATGACCATGCTCCCCCTGTCTCCAGTCTCCCCAGTACGTTACAAGAGCGACACGTAGACCGGACATAACTTTACGGCAAGAAACATTACACACGCCGACATCCATCTCTGGTTACTAGGAACTTTTCGCCAAGGCAGAAGGCAGTGGTTTGTCCACTCTGGTTGGCAAGAAAATGTCTACTATCGTCCACGAACTGACGGGAGTTTAGATGGAACACCTTTTAGCCGAGGTAATACCGAACAAATTAACTAATACCGAAGAAATCTAGAAAATAAAGTATAATTGTTGTCAATCTGTACAGTAATCTCACTCACAAGGAGCAGCGCTTCCTTTCTTTCTTCAATAAAGCGTAGAGCTTGGTCGGTAACAACGCCCTAGTGATTGTAGGTGATTTCGCCCCAAACAGCACCTGGGGTTGCAGCTACAGCACGGTCAAGGGCAGAGAACTATGGCAAGAATCGCTAGACCTCGAACTCACACTAATTAGCGATACCACTGGCCCGACGAGGACGGGAAATTTGTTTACCCGAGAAACCACGCCCGATCTTACTTTCATCAAGAACGCCAAGGACGCCACCTGGAGAAACACGGAGGCCGACTTGGGCAGCGATCACAAGATTCTCGAGATCGTCCTCCCGACCTCCGAAAAGCCCACGCTAGAAAAGCAGGAATTCAAGTGGACCAACTAAGAAGAATTCCGGTGCATCAGAAAGGCGAAGCAAAACTCCGCATCCACTTCCGATATCGAAGAATGAACACGCGGACTCAACGCCGACAGCAGAAACGCCACGAATACCATCGCGCCCATAGTGCAGACATACAGGAAGGACTGTCGCCTTGCTCACCTAATCGAAGCCAATGCGTCCATCCTCGCCAGATGGAAAGGTCACACATTCAACAGGAAACTACCAAAGAAGGTTGCCGAACTCAATAGAAATATCGAGGAGCACTGTCGAATCCTCTGCAAACAGCATTGGGATGAGCTCTGCCACTCGGTCGACGGACAATTACACAGCGGACAGACATGGCAATTACTTAAGTATCTACTAGATAACATAAACACAAAGTCGCGCCAAAGAGACTGCCTCGCCGGACCCCTATACACCGAGGGAAAGAAACTGGGCGAAGAAAGGGTGGTGAAAATAATGTGCCAGAGGTATCTTCCACTGGGGCCCCCATCACACAACGTTCGTACGGAGAGAGGTCCAACGCTTTGCTTGATGAAGATTTCAGCAGCAAAGAGATTCGTGTGGCCCTGCACGACCTTAACGGTCGGTCGGCCGCCGGACCGGACAGGGTCACCAACAAGACGCTGAGAAATTTGGACAACGACTGTGTGGACAAACTCACAGACTATATCAATGAACAATAGAGAGAGGGCTCCGTACCGAGCAGTGCAAGACCGCGAAGATGGTACCCATCTGGGAACACGTCAATGCTACTAGCTTGGAGAATCTGAGACCAATTTCGTTCGCCTAATGCGTGGGAAAAGTAATTCAACATGCGTTTCTCAATCGAGTAAACATGGACCTCGAACTGACGGGTGCCTACCCACACACCGTCATCGGGTTTCGGCCTCACCTCTCGACGCAGGACGCTACGCTCCAGCTTAAAAATCAGATCCTGGACGACAAAACCCGCTCCACCAAAGCCATCCTGGGACTCGGCCTTTAGAGCGCATTCGAAAGGGTCGCCCATTCGGCGATCCTAGCCCAAATCTCGCAGATGAACCTGTGCGAAAGAGCCTATCAAAGAATACGTCAAAGACTTCCTCTAAGACAGACGGGCGTTCCTCGTAGCGGGAGATATCAGGTTGGAGGAACCAACGCTTGCAAGCACCGGCACTCCGCAGGGATCGGTCATTTCGCCAATGCTCTTCAACCTGGTAATGATCGGCTTTGCGCGCTAACTCCAAGAAGTCGAAAATGTCCAACACACGATCTATGCCCACGACATCACGATCTGGGTCAACCGCGGCAGCGGCGGCCAGATCGAATCACCGCTGAACGAAGCGATAGGTGTCGTGGAAGAACACTTATGAAATACGAGGCTGAGAGGCTCGCCCAAGTCGCAGCTTCTGCTGTACACCTAGAGGGGACAACCACCCAACGCATCCAAGCAGAAGGCAAACTGTGAAGACATCGGGCTGCACACGATTGACAGCGGAATTATCCCCATCGTGAAAGGAATCAAAGCCCTAGGCATGATCATCGAATCCAACGGCGCAAACGGCGAGACGGTCAACAAGCTTATACACAGGGCTGCCAATGAAATGGCGTTATTAAAGAGAGTCACCAAATTGAGCAGTGGCATGAGGGAGGGAAGCCTGCTAAGATTCGTGCAATCATTCGTCATATGTCACATAACTTACGTGGCCGCATTTCGTAACTGGTCCAAGGCGGAGAAATACAAAATAGACGGGATTATACGTAGGGCATACAAGACGGCGCTCGGGCTGCCAGACTCGACCAGCACAGAGCTGCTGCTACAACTGGGAATCCATAACAAGCTGGAGAAACTTGCAGAGGCGCAGCAAATATCTCAGCTAGAAAGTCTGACGACCACAGAAGCTTGTCGACACATACTCGAGCGGCTCGACATCGTCTACGACCGCCAACATGGCGACAAGGAAATAATCCCGCGGAACGTCAGAGACGGCATCCAAGTCGCTCCAGTTCTGCGTAACGTACACCCAACGTATAATCAAGCCAGAAGACAGGCCAGAGACGCGGCCCTGCTGCGAGTTTACAGAAAACGCGAGTGAAGCGCGCTTCGAGGACGCTGCCGATTATCAATACGATCGACGCTACGCCGTTGCGGTCGTCGACACAGCCGGAACGCTTATCCTCTCCGCCAGCGCAAAGTCCGTACACGCCGAAGTGGCCGAGGAATAAGCCATCGCACTCGCCATATCTGATCACGATTGCGGGGTTGTTGTTAGCGACTCGCGCACAGCCATAAAGAATTACGCCAAAGAGAGAATATCCGTGGAAGCCTGCTGAATAATCAAGAACCTGAAACCCAAAACCAGACAACAAGGTCGAGCTAGTTTGCTTCCCCACACACATGTTGGACGTCTCTCTGCACCTCACCAAGCTCAACGAGGTCGCTCACTCCTTAGCACGAGGGCTCGCAAACCGTGCCGGAGAGAGCCATGGTTAAGACGGGGAGGACAGGAAGGCTAACGAGCTTCAATAAATTAAACAAAACCTTCTACCTGGCCCGCCGGACCTTTTCTCCGCTTAGCAACAAACTACACAGAGCTCAAGCAGTCGCCTGGAGGCAATTACAAACACGCACCCTAACCCGCCGCAATAGAACAGGGTCTAGCCCGGAATATATAACACGAACAGGTGCAATGTCTGCAAGACAGACATAGCTACACTTGAACACATACTCTGGGAGTGTAAGGCACACCAAACAGATGTTAATCCTGAAACCTCTCGTCGAGGTGGTCCTCCGCTCTGCGCAGCTCCAGCTCAATGACCAACTTTGGGCCGTCCAGCAGGCCCTCGAGGCGGCGAAGAGACAAGATCTTGACGTCCCCACGTGGGAGACCTAGGTGCGGTCCCTCAAAACCCTGCCGGACACTCAATAAGTTATTACTCAATCACTACTCCTTATCTGAGCACACCTGAAAAGGGATTCAATATTTCTTTAAAAATGAAGCGAAAAAATGTCCCACAACACACTGCTGCTTACTTCAAGGTACGTCTTTCGACAAAGGCTTATTGCAGCAACTTTGCACATCGCCGCTGGTTGAAAAGGCTGGTGCTATTATCTTTATTTCAAACTTCTCTGTTCAGGCGACACAAGTTACTTCAACCCGCACCGAGCCAGCTTCTCAAAGAGCTTCCGCAGGAATCCTATGAGTTGCGGCAGCTTCATGGGTCGGCCTAGTAGAGCCACACTTGACACCACACAGCCCATGCAGCACGACAAACGGAGCGGCTCGTTCTGGTTCTTTCCAGCGCTCTTATCTTCACCGCAAGTTTTCGGTAAGGGGCGGCAGGTCCATTCCCCGCAAAGGCCAGAGTGAGACGAGCGCACTGGTACCTGCATGCAGGTATGAGGGGGATTCATCGTTTTGAGGCTATCTATTTACAACGCTGACACCGCCAAAAACGCCGACAGCAGCTTTTCTGCGACGCCGCGAGCTCCTTAACACTGTCGCGTTAAAAGCTCACTTACCTAAGAGGGCTCAGAACATGCGCTGCAGGCACTCGCATCGTCTTCAAGTGACGTCCACCAGGAAAGAGCTCCCGGTCAGAAGCGGCTCCCACTTCGTTGTCAGTGCTGAGTGAAAACGCTACGTGCGCTGCCTTTGCTTCTTCGTTCGCATCACGAAGAGACGTGGACGAGAGAGAAAATGGTTTCTGTAAATTGTCGAATAAGCCTGGTATACGACTTTTTATAGCACAGTCTTATGCTCCTGAGCAAAACGTTTCCAATATTTGCATGCTCCAAGGCCGCAAACAAGAAATCACGACGAATTTTTATCAAATGCCTTTGAAAGGTCGATTTGAATAAGAGGAACTTGGCCGGCCTCATCTGATACTGTCTCCTAGTACCGACCCTGCAGTTCGAATATGGGTTTGGATGAAGCGGCCTCTGATACCGCAGACATCGTTCCAATGACAATGTCAATGCAATTGCCAATGTCAAATAAACTTTTTCTAAAGAGACCTTATGCAACACAGGGTCGTTGGTTGAAGCGTGTTTGAGGAGCACGAAGTGAACGCCGACGACGGTAAAGTGTCTTGGGGATGTGTACTGATGTTAGACAACCATGACTTGCGAAAAGAAAGATGCTGACGTCATCTAAAAGTCACGTGATAACTGTTGGCGACAGCGATGACTTGAGAAAAAAGTTCCTGGCGTTCAAATGAATATGCTTTCGCATTTCGTCAATGCAGTAGACTGCACTGCTCTCAAAGATTTTTTCCCTATGTATCATGCATTTTTGCTTCGGGGACGCGTGAGCTTGTCAAGCTCTCTCTGCCTCCCACATCCTTATGATGGAAAATAAAGGCATTATTATTATTAGTACTGGCTTAGTAGCGGGGCAGGGGAAACAGATAGAAAGCACCATGTAGTACCATGCAAAGGCAAGAAGTAAATCTGAAAGGGAGGTGGCTGCGGCTTTTCATGCCGCTAATAATGCGGAAAAATGCGTTAGCACGCCTTCCCCATTGTCATCCAAAGAATTGCGTCCTTAAAAGTTAGTTTGCACTGTCACTTTTAACCCCCCCCCCCCCCCCCCCCCCCCGTTAATCACAAACGGACCTTATACTCACCATTGACCGGTCGCCTCTTGACAGCGCGTTAACGTCTTTCAGAAGCCGACCTTATACATAAACCATGCACACTAAACACGAATTACATGAGACGGGAGGTTTATCGGTGTTCGTCTGCTATAAAAGTACGCATCGCCATGCGCGAACATCGGTGAAACGGAGGACATGATACCAAAAACACCAAAGTCACATCAGGTACTAAATGACAGTGTGCTAACGATGTCGACAATCGTCCATAAGCCGTCTCTAACGGAGTTGTTATCAGGCATTCCGAATGGTGTAGAAAAAAATGCACCGTACGGCAACTGAGACGGAGCGAGGTCGGATGGCTGCTGCTGTTCGTAAGAACGCGCCAGTGTAACTGTGTACTTTTATTTTATCTGTTTCGCTTAGTTCCCGAACGAAGGAGCAAGTTTTGGTTTCGGTGGAGATGAAATCTACGCAGGCGGCGCTAAGGATCAGAAGACGGCGAGATAATCGCGAGTGCGGACACTGCGACCGTAAGCGGCCTAGGCGCTAGGCCTAACAGCGCCATCGGGGCCGTCCGGATTGCGTGGCAGAATGGAGCACGGCGGTTGTCTGGCGCTTTTCTTGAAAAAGATATCGTGAGCGGCGACTTCGCGTGTGCCTCTGCTGCTTTTCGATGTGCGACGGAGGAAGGAAAGACGCCTGCCTAACCGAGTTCACTGAAGCGGATACCGTAAACGACGGCTGAGCTTGATCCTCGCTCTCGTTGGCGAATGGCGGTATGGTGCCGTTGTGAGCGAATCGAGACAAGCGCTGGCTTTGCCTCGCCCGTGACCAGCGGGAGATAAGTTTCTATCCCCCACACGGCTGCACTGAAGGATATTCTTGAACCCTGCTGTCTCATATCCGTTTCGCCGTCGTGGTAAGTGATCTTGCGCCTTAAATGTCGTTCTACGATAAAGACGAGAGCAGGCTTCTCTGGAGCGCTGGAGCACTGCGCTGCGGAATGGAGCAGAATATTACAGCAGTTTTATTAAGGGCGCGTTGCTAATGTATTGCTAATGCTAATGCTAATGTTTTTTTAAATAACTATGTACTGGGCTTGAGCGCCTGCATTGTCAGTTCGCCTTCATTGCGCAACACACAGCACGAGCGCTCTGTACGAGTATGTTTACGTCTGCATTGAGGTACACCTTGTAAGCGGCAACACACAGCACGAGCGCTCTGTACGAGTATGTTTACGTCTGCATTGAGGTACACCTTGTAAACGGATGCAGCTTTTTGGCATTTTGATTTTAGTGCTCTCCGAAGCATTTGTCTCCATTTAGTTTGGATGTGCGCAGCATTTTTGGCTACTGTTATTTCATGCGTGGTCGCAAAACGAGGTATGCGGCATGGCTGTTAACATAAAAAAATCAGGTCGCTTTTTGTAAAATGCCATGGTTCCCCGCAAAAAATATAGTTTTGCTTATCGTGCGCGTCGCAGCAAATGAATGTGCCCGAAGCTTCTGAAGTGCGTATTTGCATTCGGCGGTAATAGATTCGGCCGCCACATTTATAATTCCAATCTGATTACTTGTTGCTTTTAGCACAATGGTGCAATCACTTGTCACTCGAACACGAGTAAAAGCGAGAAACAAATGGCTGGCAGTTCTTGCAATATGTTCTGCAGTTGTTTCAGGCATAACTACGATAGGTGCAGCATAATCGTGCTGTCAATATTTGTGAAAATATACCTGAACCTTCAATTTCAAAGCTTCACATTACTCGTTGCCTTGTTCGCCTTTCAGTATTGGAGTCAGTAATTCGAACAACATACATTTTATTTACAATGATTTGTTTGGCATCAAACCTGACTGGACATTGTTCTCTGCATGTTCTAGTCTAGGAGGAACTCCAAGGTTGCATCAGTTTAATCTACAAGCGCTACCAAACATTTCAGAGTTAAGTCGCAAGGAAAGATGCCCCCTGCAACAGGTGTAGATATTTTTCTGCAAACTGTTAGTGGGCATAGGCAGGAACTGAAACTTGTGTGCGCAAATAGCAGCTCAGTATTTATCTGACCATCTGATGACCAAGCTTTGGGTGCAGAATTTACTCAAAGCTTAGATGCCACGAACCTTAGCCAAGTCTTCGTTTTGTTGATTGATAACTTTTTTTTAAATGGCGTTGGCACTGAGCCCTGAGGTTTCGTTATTGTTGTCTCGGCTGGCGCTCATGTCGATAAGAGCACTCTGCAAAGTGCGCATGCGTCACTAAGTATTAAAAGCAGAGTGCCGCCTGCTAGCGGCGCTCTTTCTTGCCCCAGCCTCAACCCACAAGCATGGGTCAATAAACGTCCTTCACCCGGAACATGTCTGATCCTTTCGGCACGCCTGGGCGCACAACGTAACATTTATCGTGCAAAAAGAGGCGGAATGCAAACAGTGGCAGTAATGAGTTGCTGACTCCCAAGGGATTTTTTAAAAATTGAGACGTACTAACTTGTGTAATTAAAAAAAAAGACAAAGACAAAGACAAAAAAAAGACAAAGGAGCCGGTGTAACTGCTTCAGCTATGCACAGTTCTGAAAATAAAGTATTTTATGACTAAGCAAGCTACAGTGTACTGACGCGCTGCTATTTTGTGATTTGCATTGCTACTGTCTCATTTTCATGCGTGTTCACTACCGCTCTTTTCAGACTCCAGTAATCCATTGTTGAGACGAATGTCGTTTCTTTAGACTTGCGCGAACCTATGGAGAGGCGGTCGCCATGATTTGCTTTTGCGACTGTGGTTTTGTCATTTTATTGATAAATGGTAATCAGGTCACGATATGGCGCGCCTGTTTTTTATTTTCAGTTGGAAAAGAGTGCCTTGTGTTGTAGTCTTCGATGGCATTCAGTCCTTGTGGTATGGCACTTCACAAGCTCTGTACAATGGAGATGCACACTTTGAACAACACCATACCAGTTTTGTATTTTTAGGTCTTCATTATACACACGCAAATATGATTCCTGGGCAGTACTGATTGTTGCTTCCCGGGCTGTTATAGGTGCTCTAAATGTGATCCCTTTGAAAACATTTGCGTGTTTGATGATCGGCAAAAATTCCTGTAGTGTCCGTATGGATCAATTGTCACGGAAAAAGCAAGAGTGTTAAATTTTCGTGTGCAGCTGTACATTTGGAATACGCACTTTGGATCACGCTCCCTTATGGACAGTGGCTCATCACTGTTTCTTTAGCGTCTAGTTCGATTACAGTCAGGCTGTTGCTGCACTGGTTGTAATTAAATGAGATTGAGCAGCTCACTTGTCTTCATGTGGTACTGCAGTCAACTGTTACAAATAGATAGGGGTGGCACCTGAAGGCACAACAAAGTATTTGTAGCCGTAATAAATAGGCGCTACTTGCGGTGGCATTAAACATAAAATGCAGCAGATGTAAGAGAAACGTATCTTCGGAGCAGGACGCCCATCTTTCGGGATTTTGTGTGTGTCTTCGGCAATTCCAGCTAGAGGGGTCAATTTTCTTCGCAAGTGGTGCCATGCATCAGTTTTGGCACTGCGCACTACATTGTGCCTTTGTGAGTTTTCCAATATGTTACTACTAAAGAGTCACAGTATTGTATGCATGAAAACAATTTTTCTTTTTTTCGAGGTGGCATGCAAGACATAAGTTTCTAGTATTATCAGAAAGAATGAAGAATTTTAACTCCATTTTAGTGCTACGTACAGTCTTCAAAACACAATAAAGGGATTTTTTTCCGGTGTTTCAAATCTCTTAACTGTTTTAGTTGTAACAGTCTTCTAGTTTCGACACCTGCTGACAGCGTCTCCAGTAGGCCAAGAAAAATCTGACCAGACAACACTCGCTGGGTAGCGTGAAATTCTATAGACGTAAGCAGCCTGTAACAGGAGTATTATTAGACCGACACAGCTCTTCTCACAACGTGCAGTTAATTCATATTAGCGATGTCAAAAAAGAAAAAACAAGTCTCTCACCGCATGTATTCATCCTTTATTCAGTGTACTGGTGAAGCAATTGTGCTGGACAGAACAGTTCGGCATTATATGGAATATATTTATGTGAGACTAGGCACCAACGCCTATACCTGAGTTGTTTTTTTTTTCAAGCGATGTTTATTGCCTCAAGGCATAAAGGTTACGAAATGAGAGATGAGTAAGATGCTTAAATAAATGAAAAAAGGTGGGCTGATCTAATGAAATCAAGTAGTGAATGATAGTATGGACCCTGTGTTTAGGCAATATAGGAATCCGGATTGTCTGGTGAGAAACCCACCTTCGCCAGGTGCCAAATTCTCGTCGGCCCGAGTTGTTCTTTAATGGGATTTCGTCAGTTCCTTCCTTAAGTGAATTAAAAAAAAGCACTTGCTCTGTATCTACTAGAATGGAAATTTGCTGTCATGAGCATGAGAAAGGGATGCTTCATTTCATATAGGGTTGAGATTAGGTAATTTCTGGAGGTAGGGTGGGTACGGCTGGCAGACGAAAGGGTTAATAGAGAGTATTAATTAGTAGCTCTGTCACACATTGGAGGTAGTTTGACTCACGATGTTAGTGATTATTTAGCCCGGTGTTAATTCTAACTGTCTGCATTCTCATACTTTTTCTTTTGTTTCTGGAAGTGCTGACAGGTTCGGTAGTATGGGCAGAAGCATTTTTGTGCTTACAACAGCAACAGCTGACAGAAACTCTGAAGGCTATGCATGATATTCAGTGCTGGAGTGGTAATTGAATCCCACTTTATTATTGGAAGATACATATATATCTACAATAAAGCTTGCGTGCCTTCGCCTGTGAACCTGCGTATATGCATTGTGTATATTTTCCTGTACACAGTGCTGTCTGCTTGCAGAGACCATGGCTCTAACAGGCCTATAAAGAAAAGCAGAGATACTACTTCCTGCTCACCCATGGAAGCATTTGATATAATGAAGACTCTGGCGACCTGCATGGCGGACATTTGTTTAAAAAAGTAGCATATCTCACAAAATTATAGGAAAGACCATTCCTAAGGTTAATAATTCGTGCTGGCAAACTATGCTTGCACATTTGGCGCTTTGCAATGCATGCACGGCTTAAGCTAGCTGTGGTTGATAATTGGCCGAGTGACTGTGCTTTGTAATATCTAAAGGATTTCTATTTGTCGTTAGTGGAAATATATTTGTGCTGTAAGCATTTCGTGATTGTTTAATTATTTGCATATCAGGTGCCTCAGCATTAGTCTGGGCAGAAAAGGCCGGATTTTGTCCCAAGGGAGGAACGACACAAATGAGTTCAGTAAATCAGGGAAGAAAGTTCAGTGAGCAAATGGTACATTTATAGACTTCAAAAATTGTTGCAACTGTATTTTCGGAAAAGTCCTATGGTGTTCAATCATTTTCGTCCACATTCAAATAGTGATTGTCTGTTTGTGTCTGTGAGCAATTAAATACTAAATTGGAAGCCGTATACTTCATGCAAATTGTAGCCTGTTTGTACTTTCTTGTGTTGCAGCTGATGTGTACATCACTGCTAGGCAGGTCAGTAGAGCTGAGCAGTCTGTTTCCGCCTAAGTTCAGTCTTATATTGCATAAAAATTGTCAGCTTGTTGAGAATATTACCATGAATATTCAAATGGGCAATAGCAAAGGGTATTTCATCAGGGTGATATTTAATATTTCAACAGCGCATTCTAGACACGGACAGATGACGAGAAGAGAAAGACGCACTAGCGCTGAACTGTAGTTCAATTTTGAATTTTCAATTTTATAATTCATTTTTGTGTTCAATTTTTATAATTTCTCTTTATGAGCCTCTGAGTTGGTTGTCACTCTACTTTGTCAAATTGGCGAAAATGTGTCTCAGTGTTTTTTGTTACTTTAAGCCCAATTTATTGACTAGTATAAGAGCACTTTTATCACTTTTAGGGACATTTGAGCGTAACTTATTGTTGGCACATGTCCCGTCCTTAAAACTAGAATATGGTTTTAAAATCTTTGGTGGGGAGGCCATTGCAGCATCTTGTTTAACTTTAAGATAGTTGTGATGGCCCACTAAATGTGACCATGGCTCTGATGAATAAATCATATGTAGAGTCGCACCTCTGTAATATGGGCACTTTGGTTTCCGAGTGAAATTGTCGCCAATTCTTCTTCAATTTCTTAGTCTAGTAAACCAAACAGGTAACGCTCGTTACTTCAACGACTTCCAGATGGTGGCGGTCTCTTTCTTTCAATATTCATTGTTATTAATGTATCAATTTATTAATAATAATAATAATAATAATAATAATAATAATAATAATAATAATAATAATAATAATAATAATAATAATAATAATAATAATAATAATAATAATAATAATAATTACTATTAATAAATTGATACCTTCATAATAACGAACGATAAAAGAAAAAGACCGCCACCGTCTGAAATTGTTGAAGTAACGAGCGTTAGCTGTTTGGTTTACTAGACGAATAAATCGAAGAACGTGCCCGTTGTCCAGTTAGACCCGCTTTAGACACGTCCCAACCGGAACTGGTTTCGTATGGGGGGTCAAGGTGGGTCTAGAATTCGGCTTGCGGTGCGGTCTGGTAATGCTTCAATTAGTAATTGCATGTACACAATGTTTACCTATTATTTAATTGTGGTTTCATTTCTATATCACAACCCATAAGGTTTTATTTGCCTTCCAAATTCAGTACACAACTGTTCCCGGGATGATGTGCCCCTTGTTGTCCTAGTATATATAGCGGAACGAATGTATACACATATAGCGGTCCCTTAACGGAAGAGTTTTCCTCCTGTTGTAGGACATTTTTGGGGGTGAGGGGGGAAAGGTATTGGAGGGCAAAACCAAATTTAATGGCCGCCATCCTGGATTCGAGGAACCGAAACTATGCCGCCATTTCGTCCCTTATCTTCATTGTCACATAGTTTCACCCCTATACACCATATAGCACCGAAACGTCATAATTGGCACGCGGCAGGTGGTTGTTTCTACAGTGTTATTGTGGATGGAGCTACAAGCCTCCATACGAGATATGCTGTTTTCTATTTGCTGCCACATATGGCGCTCTGATCTCAGGGTGGTAGCAGACAGCACGAAATCACGAAACGTGATGAGTAAGATAACGCTCTTAAAAATTTTGATACAGAACTTGTGGCCAAGGCCTCCTGCATATGGTGGTGGGCAATGAAGTGGAAGCTAGGCACTGTTGATAGCTCCAAGTACAGTAGCCTTGTTACCACTATCTTAAAAATCGGTAATTGACATGTTTGAACTTTGTATTTGTTTAACTTTATTCATGAAAAAATTGGGTTCAGCATGGTTTTTCTATGTAACATTTCTCGCTTTGGGGAGGGGAGACCTCCCCACATGTGATTCATCCGTAGGATAGTCTAGTCAAAATGTGCATGATACTGATATGTGACAATATTTCTTTGCACTTCCACAAGTGCAACTAATTTCAGTGATATTTCATTTTTAGTTTTGCAGGACCAAGTTCTTACAGCATGCCTCCTTACTTATCAAGGCGCAGTTTTCCTGTTCATTGGCCAGCACCTTTCAGCGAAAACCTCATCGCTTGTGTGGGGTTTCTGCTGTTTGCAGCCTTCTGGGTGTTCCATTTGGAAATATAAAGAAGGCACTCTGTCTGCTGAGCTTTCTTGAGCATGCTTGTATAGGCTTGGCTTAAAATAAACCATACTTCGATGGTTTGGAGCTCATCAGGTTTTAAAAACCATTTCATCTTTCCTTCACAGCTGCCTCTTCTATACGCCTGTGCGTGTTGTGCATCTCTACCTTTTTTATTGTTTAGAACACTGGTAGTGGTACACAAACTATGCTGTTATATCATCAATGTTAACATGTTACATGATACAGTTGGCCAGAGTGCCGAAAAACGAAAACAAAATCAGCATGAATCTGTGAGAAAACTGATGTATAGCCTATGTCAAAAAGTAAAGAGCCAAAGAGTTTGGCTTCTAAGCCATGTGATAAGGCCTGTGAGCATCGATGGACGTCCAACATTCACGGTGGTCAGGGCACGATTTTCTGCACCTTCAAGAGATCTGGAATGCTAGCGATGCACAACAAGGCTCAGAAGGGAATTCCTTGGGCTCTAAACTTTTACATAGGCTGTACTTTTATTATGTGGCAGCGTGGAAAGACATGACAAAAGGAACAGCAACATTTCGTTGACCCCAAGAATCATCATCCCACCGTGTTTCTTGTCCCTGCCTGTGCTAATCACGGTTTTTATCTCCTATTTTTGCATTTAGCTCGGATAGCTTCCTGGGAGCACTGTCAGCATTATGTCAATTTTTCTGCTTTTTGTAAAATTTTTCCCGTTCTGGCACATGACGCAATTGGTAGAATTTATACATATCCTGCAGTACAAAAAAAATCTGATAGTGATTATGGAATTCTTGAACAATTCAGTTTTCAATCAAAAACGTGCGTAGACACAAGTCTTCAGAAATTCAATTATTAAATTAATCACAAATTTACTAGTTCTTTAGTCTGATAGTTGCCATGGGAACTTTTCTGGAATTTTACTTAATTTCGTCCTAACCCAAGGAGCACAGGTAATTGACCCAACATTGGAACAGTATTGGCAAAGGCCGGCCCTAGAAAGACCAGGATGGAACCATCCTGTTGCAATATTGGAGCGATTACCTGTGAGGCTTGGGAAAGTGAAGGTAATGAATGCTTTTCTCCCGATCAAAAAGAATGTCTGTACCCTTACCGCATTGACCTTTGGCCATGTGTTTTTTCTTTGCTTGCAGTGCGTACAGTCAAGGTTATAGCAAGTTGACTAATTGCTTGTGTTTCAGCATTAGTCATTAGTTGTTAGACTGAAGCGCAGGTGTGAATATGCGCATGTATTTTCAGTCTAATTTTTTTCCTGTTTCTATATTCTATTTTTTTACATATAACTTATGAGTGCTGCACATTATATTAGCGACAGGCTCCTTGAAATGGGTAGCTAATATATTTTTCAGGGATCATAAACTTTCTCTAGAGAATAGGCCTCCATATATTGAGCGTAAAGGTTTGGTTTATGATATTTTTATGTGAATGTGTGTTAAGTTTAATGTATTTTACACGTTTTATATGGTTATGTTCGTTCTATGTGTATCTCAAGAAGAGATACAAAAGTTAGAGGTTGGATACCTGCGATAATTTACTGTACATTTAGTGAGCGTCTTTAGGATTTCTGTTTAGTATTTGTAGTCTGAAGATCTGGATCTTGAATTTAGCCACCGGGAGTTAGACGCTGATTTTAAGAAAATTGTATTGTCTGGTGCCTAACATTTTTTAGGTAATCTTATCTGAGTGCACCAGTTAGCTTGAAGTGCAGAGAAGTGCTGAAGTCATATCTGCATGATTTTTCAAGATTTGCTATTATATCATTTTGATTGATTTTAGGTGCGGATTTAAAGTTCGTCTCTATCTCTAATACCTGTTCAAGAATAGTGGTTGCAAATGTTGTTTATTGTCCTCTATCTAAAAAAATCTAATTGTAATCTACAGGCTTCGTGACCTTTTGTTTACTTTACGCAGGCTCTTCAGTTTCTTCTCAATTGAATAAGTTTGACATGCCATTGTTAAGCAGCCTTTTAATTCTTCCAGTGTTAATATTTCAGTTATGTGTGCAACTTAATGCTAGCTGACATTTGTGGTAATGCAGTGCTATTTGTAAATGTGACCTGTGTAATTCGATGTTATCGAACATCCAATGGAATGAATGTATGTCGTATGCACAATGAAATTTTGAGGTGTTTTGAGGACGTGCTAGTAGCAGTGTTTTTCTAAAATGCTTAAAACTGCAGTCTCGGAGTGCATGCCATGTTTTTTTTTGTGATCCTGACTGCAAATCCTTTTTCTTTTATATTGCGACATTGATTACTCACAGACTAGATGAAAATGGTATTGGAAAAATATTTTTAATGCCTGAGTGGAGCACGGCATTCATAATTTTCTTTAAAAAGCTCCATTAAGAAGTGCAAAAATAAGTGACAGTAATGAACAGATTTTAAGCATTCAATGTGCACAAGTATTTTTTTCTAAACTTCTAAGGGTAGATTGATGACAAACATCTTTTGTCCAATGTGGAGTGGCTTCCTTGCGCAGCGTTCAGAATCTTTAACTTCAGGGATTCGGTTTTAGGACTACAGCGATGAGACGGTAAACTTTTACGAGAAGAAGAGAAAATAATGTGTTGCAGGAATTTTGTACGTAGATCCGTTACGAAGGTTTTGTTCCCGGCTTCATTGCCTCTCGTCTCCCTAACTCCGCTTTTCTTGCTCATTGCCGACCACCCCGTCAAGATGCCTTCGGATAGTGCCGTAGCCATGGTTTGTGTATTTTTTACAGAAGTGCCGTATACACACCTGAGTGAGATTAAAGACGTTTCCTTCCCGCCACCGCCGCCGGTCTCCTTTTGTTTCCGCGGAGTGCGGCGATACGCCGCGACGTCGTGTGTATTCATGGCGCCACGATCGTGCCACGCAGGCATCTAGGAGAAGGAGGCAAAGACAGCGGTCCGATGCACTTTCAATCCAGAGTTTTTGCCCTGTTTTACAGTACTTCATAGTAACGGTATGGACGGAACGGGGCTAGTTTTTATATCTCATCATTGAGGTTGTTTTGGTCTTTGTTCTTGATTACACCCTCATTCGAACCTGATTGGTGTGATTAAAGAACTAGCTATTCCGCGCAATCGCCAAATTAGTCGAGCTACAGAGGCGAGGGTAATCCTGTTTTAAAAATCCTGAAAATTGGTATGGCTATTATTAACGGACTACTAGAAATCTCTAATTGCACTCAGACACATATTGCTGCTAGAAAGTGAACTACTAGAATATTGTCATAAGTATATTGTACGTCCACCACCACTGGTATAACAATGCAAAAACACATCTCTATACCCTGACCACACTATATATATAGAAGCTAGTGGCAGGCTTCCCTGAAGCACCTGGTATACTTCCAGCGTACAACAGGAGTGTTTCATTTCTCCGTTTTATTTGGAACGCTTGCTACATATGGTACGATGCTTACACATTTCGAAAAGGGAAAGTACACTTTGGAATAGCTCCAGTAGTATTCTTAACACATTGAAGCCACATTTGCATTGCATGGAGGCTGATGTGAGGAAATTGCTACTGCATTATATGGTATAAAGAGGTAGAACATGGAAGGGGGAGGAAGAGAGAGCAAATCATATTGGCATCAAATGCACTACACCTAAGACCTGCACCCACATGTTGGCTTAAGAGCAGCAGGAAACGATGCTGGAGATGTTTTAGGTACATGTATTACATTCGTATTTTCTCGGAGGAGGAGGAGGCTGTGAGGAAAGAAAGGGCGCTGAACTCACTCGGAGTCGCCTTCTCAAATTCGCCCTGAGCGCGAAGAAATGGAGTGAGAGGTAAAAGAGGAGAGAGAGATAGCACTAGAGGTAGACAGTATATGATATTGCATAGGGCGCTCCCAGCGACGTGTGATGGGATCCCCGGTGTCAATGTACGCCATACGACTGCACACTGCGCATGATATGCCCTTACCCCTCCCTCATCCCTGCAGGGGGGAAAAGCGAGCACAAAAAACTGGTGGGTACCAGGAGGCTCAGGATCGAGCCTGGCGCCTACCGAATGCAGGGCGGACGCCCTACCACAAAATCGTCGCCTCCTCTCTGGTGTCCCTGGCATTGGAGGACACCACGCGTTTTCCAAATGCACGTCATCTGCCCCCACCCACTCCTCCCTCCTGCGGATGAAAGCGAGCCACAGAGAAACGGTGGGTACGAGGCGGCTGAGGGGCTCGAGACGAAAGCGTACCGAATGAGAGGCCGACGCTCTACCATAAGACCACCTCCTCCTCTCTGCCGTCCCTGGCACCGAAGCACACAACGCATCTGCACACTACACGAGATCTGCCTTCACCCACTCCTCCCTCTTGCGGCGCAAAGTGACCCACAGAAAACTGGGATACAAGACTGCTCTAGGGATCGAATCTCGCGCCTCCCAAATCTGAGGCGAATGCTCTACTCTACAAAGTCACCGCCTCGTCTCTGGTATTCTTTTCACAGAAGCATACCACACATCTGCACACAGCATATGATCTGCCTGCACCCACTCTTTCCTTCTTTGGGGTAAAGTGACCCACAGAAAACCAGTGGGTACTCGGAGGCTCTGGGGATCAAGACAAAGCGCCTATCGAATTCGAGAAGGATGCTCTACCAGAAAACCTCCGCCTCCGCTCCGGCGTCCCTTTTGCCGTAGCCCACCACACGTCTGCAAATTGACGTGACCTGCCCCCACGCACTCCTTCCTCTTGCGGGGCAAAGTGAGCCGCAGAAAGCAAGTATGTACCTGGCGGCTTTGGGGATCGAATCCAGCGCCTTCTGAATGTGAGGCGGATGCTCTAACACAAGGCCACCGCCTTCTCTCTTCCAACCCTTGCACAGAAGCACAAAACACGTCTGCTCACTGCACGATATCTGTCCTCACCCATCCTTATTGTTATGAGGGATAGTGAGCCACAAAATCTTGAGGGTACAAGATAGAACTGGTAATCGAAAATAGCGCCTCCCACATGCGACGTACGTGCTCTACCACAAGGCCATCGACTCCTTTTTACTATCCCTGGCACCGAAGCACACCACACGTCTGAACACAGCACGCGATCTGTACCCACCCACTCCTCCCTCCTGCGGGGGAGGTGCGCCAAAGAAAACCGGTGAGTGCCAGACCGCTCTGGGGATTGAATCCAGCGCCGTCCAAATGTCAGGCGGGGATCTAACACAAGGCCCCTGCCATCTCTCTGCCGACCCTGGCACCAAAGCACACAACACATCACCATGTTCCACGTGATCTGCCCTCACCAACGTCACTCTAGCGGAGAAAAGCGAGCCACAGAAGACCGGACGGTATAACATGGCTCCTGGGAGCAAATGCAGTGCCTCCCTAATCCGAGGCGGATGCTCTGCCACAAGAAGATTTCCTCCTTTCTGCCTTCCCTGGCATCGAAGCACACCCACGTGTGCAGAGTACTCCTGATCTGTCCTCACCCAATCCAGCCTCTTATAGGGGAAGTGAGCCACAGGAAACTGGGCGGAGGGTTGGTGGTGGTAGAAGATGGCTCTGGGGATCAAGCCCAGCACCTCCCGAATGCGAGGCGGATGCTCCGCCACAAGGCCACCGCCTCCTCTCTGGCATCCAAGCACACCACACGTGATCTGTCCTCTCGCACTCCTCCTTCCTGTGAGGAAAAACGAGCCACACTTAACCGTGGATTACAAGATGGCTCAGGACATCGAACCTAGAGCCTCCCAAAGGCGAGCCAGGTGCTCTACCACAAGGCCACCGCCTCCTTTCTGTCACGTAAATAGACCACACGTCTGCATACTGCAAGTGAGCTGCTATCTCCAAATCCTCTATCCTGTGGGCGAAAGAGAGCCTCAAAAACCGGAGGGTACAAGAGGGCTCTGGGCGTTGAATCGCGCCTCCTAGATGCGAGGCAGATGCTGTATACCACAGGGCCACTGCGTCCGCTCCGGTGTCCCTGGCATCGAAGCAGACCCCACCTCTGCACATTGCCAATGATGCGCCCTCAACCACTTCCCCTTCCGGCCAGGAAAGTGAGCCGCACGAAGCGGCCCGTGTGTCTGCGCGCTGACCAAGTACAAATGCAAAGGAGATATACCAAGAGCATGCACGTGGTAGATAATGCTGAGGGACATTAGAAAGAGATGCTGTCCATTATGTCCCTTGAATTTGTAAAAAATAAGGCACTGCCGCTACTAGAGGTTCTAGGATATCTGAGCTATACGATCCATTGTTTCCTTTATTGTTTGCTTTTTGTACCAATGTTGCGTAACGCATTGCAATAGCATATATAGACGGCCATAACGAATGTCAGTGGTTTACTCGACTTTACAAAATTGATCCACACTTTTTGAATCAGACGCTAGTAGACTGGCTTTGGATTCTCTGTGGAATGGCGACTTTGAAAGTAGCATTGCGAATATGCCATAAACATCGCTGAGAGCATTACAGATCCTTATAAATCGTTAAGGATTAGCTCACGACGTCGCGCCATTTAATCACACAGGTGGCAATTTCCTCCAACGCCTGTGTGGGCGCTGCCTACATCAGCTCCTAAAACTTAGGTTCGCAATGTCCCTGCTGAGCCCTGCAGGCCTGGTAAAGGAATGATTTGTCACAATCGGCATCAACAGTTACATCAGCATGCGCGCCTATGATTTCTTGACAGGATGTTGAAGAGCCTCTGATGCGGCTTCAGTAGACACTGTCTGAGACGTGACCGCATCAAAACCTCGCCTGCGAGAGCGGCGCACGATACCATGCAGCCCAGCAAGTACACTGCGAAGGAGAGCTTTCTGCGATAAAAACGAGGCCACAGGCCGACCTGGTCGACGGGCTTTGCACCTGCGAAAGCATCCCTTCACCGTCGCGTACTAGCCCGGGCGTCTGCGTCACGAAATTGGCTGCTTGTCACGTGACACAGTGGAAACGCCTGTCTGAAGCTGGATAAACCTTTTTCCCCTCCTTCACGATTTTAACTTCCTCAACATCGCCCAAGAAAAGCACCGCGACCCCTCATTACGATCACTAATTGAAGGCTCCGACTCGCCGAACGAGAATTCCTCCTTGAGTGTGCTTGTTTAGCTTGAAATCACGCTGTAATAAAAATTAAATCAAACTGGTTTTGAGGAAATGAAATTACGCAGTTACTTTCACACTTATCTCGGTGGACACACGAACCGCGCCGTAAGGGAAGGGATAAAAAAGGGAGTGAAAAAAAGAAAGGAAGAAATAGGTGCCGTAGGGGCGGTCTGGTTTAATTTAGACCACCCGGGGATCTTTAACGTGCACTAACATTGTACACACACGGGTGCTTTTTGCGCGGCCGCCGCAGTCACGCTGTACTGCCGCAATATCCACTTTCACGTGCCTGAGTCGCTGTTTGTTGTACCCAAGCGGATCCGTTCGGGCGTCACGAAGGAAACTTAAGACCTGCCCACCGCCGGCCAAGTTATAATGTCACGCACTTATGACCGGGCGTGCACCCCCCCCCCCTTTTTTTTGCGCCCGCTTTGTGCCACACCGTATGAGGCCACGCTGCCTACTGCGACCGGTGTGAACATAGAAGACATTCGGCGTGTCCTGCTGGTGGCCTTCAGTGTATTGATATTCTCCCGAACCTTAATATGCGTTGGTCTCGACCTGCTCGCACATTTACCGACGTCCTGCTCCGATTTTAATTAGATTGCCTGTGTCACTGATGCGCTATATCCAGATGCGCTATGCGCTATAACGATTCCATTAGCCACAACTTGCGCTACCAAGGTTGTAGATAATCTCCTCCAAGACGGTATCCTTCATCATGGTACTTCGTGAGAATTACAACTCGAGGTTGGTCTCTCCTGTGAAGAGCCGTCAATGATCCACCGCTCACGTCCCAAGCCACAAAAACGTACTACAGCTCATCATCTCCGAGACCAATGGCCTCACTAAACGCCTTAACCCAACACTGACCGACATTCTCTCCTATATACGGCTACTTTCAGAAGGTATCCTTCTAAACAGGCCTGTGGGGCCCTAGCATCCATGAAAGTCCTTAGATTAAGAACCACATTTCTTATCTTCAAGACATTTAAAACGTTAGCGATGCATTACCTTCCACAAAGTATGGGCCCAGAGGCAAAACAGCTGGGCTCTTGTGAAAGAAAAGCTGTATGCCTCAGCCGACTACTCTGACTGGGAAATAGCTCCAACATAAGTTGTGTTCACCTACACATCTTCCCGCTACGACAACGCTTTCCTTTCGCGGTTTTATGCTATGTTCATCAGGTACTCTATATTGTCCCAGGGGCTGGATACACCGGTGCTGCCTGCTGGCGCCGCGACCACACAGCACGCACGCGATATCATTGCGTGCAAGCAAAGCTCGCGCCCCAACTCGACCACTCCCGCGTCTGTTTATTACGAAACTATGAGAAGCTGGGTTTCGACCACCTGCATCGGGAAGTCCACGGGGTCACTCGTCTTCCTGTTGTTTTAATATCTCCGGGTTGGAATCGCTAAAAAGCTATTACCCTCGTGCATAGGCCATTCCTGAGCACTAACTCAGGTGGCCGTTGCGACCAAAGAAATTGTTCCGCCAAGTTCTATGACATCGTTCACCCGCCTCGCAACAGACGCTGTAAATGATGGTCAGCCCAGGCGGTGCCACGCAGCTGACGTGCTTGAAGCCTACCACATGGAAGGGGCTCTTCTCCCGGGTGGGTTGTGCCACGATGCAAAGAGGAAGACGAAGATCGGTTCACCAACAAGGCACCGCTTCGTGCAAGCTGTCTTTTGCAGATTCACCACGCAATATTATTTTCACTAAATAGAATTCTCATGTGATCTCTCATGGTGTAGAACTAAGCAACCTCCCAAGCGAAGAAGGCCATCAAGATGAGGTAAAAAGAAAACGGGGAGGGGGGTGCAATGCATGGCTACCGCATCGGTTGCCGTTCACCCTAGTGACGCCACTATTGCCGCAAGCTTGTGTCTGCTTATGTTCAGGCAAAAAGATCGCGCACAAGTGCCACTGCGAATGAAACTCTTGCTTACCTAAGTGGATGGAGCGTGTGGATTGCTGCTACTTGCATCATAGTGATGTAATGGTCTCCCGGAACGAGGCCCCACTGTGAAGCGACTGCAACTTCGTCGTCAGTGCAGACGGAGAGAGCCACGTGTGTACCTTCCTGCGTCCTCTCGTAGCACTGGAAGATGTCAATCTTGAGAACGTAGCTCTTGCCACAGAGCTTCTGCCATTTGAACATCATTACTACATCAGCCCAAAAGCGTACCTGATTCGCATTAGTAATGAAATTGTGCCATTCTTTGCTAAGGAATGGGCAGACGCGGCCGCTCTGAACCTGCCGGTTCATATCCGGAAAAGAACCAATTGTCCTGAAGGTTGTTGTAGTGCTGCGGATGGCAGTAATACTTGACTGAACATAATTTCCAAGAACCATCATGCCAAAAATCCACGCAGCAGTGGCCTGACTGCGAAAACATGAGCTGTGCGCTAATGATGCCGGCAGGCCTTTCGAGAGAAACGTACTAACGAAAAATAGGAAAAGGCGGGAATTGTTGGGGACCTGCCGGTTGCGGAATTGAAGGCGCCATCGGGCTTGTGTATGCAACACAAGCATGAACGCGTAGGTTATGAAGGCGTCTGCAAACCATAGCAGCGAAATCCCCGAGTCCATGAAGGTCAACTCGTTGGAGCTTCTCAGAGAAGTGAAAAAACACAGCGGTGCTGGAGAATACTGCGCATGCGCGAATATGTCGTAATCATGAAGGGCATCTAGCCGAATAGGAACAAACATAAGGTCTACGCGCTTGCTGTTTACGCCATGCCAGCTGCCAGCTTCAATGGAGTCAATTGTGTTGTTCAGTGTCCTATAAGCGTCAATCATGGCCAAATCTTCTGGCTTTGTCTTAATGTCCGCTACGATGTTGCGGGTAGCAGTCACAATCGCACTGTACCTGTGCCCTCTTGGGAATGTTCCCTCTAATCTCTCGCGAACAAACAGCTGCCCTGCGGGGACCTTTTCGCGAATAGCGCATCTTCGAAAGCGATCTTGGGGAATGATTATATCACTGACGCTCACACTGATCACGTGACACAGTGCTCTTGGAAAATGACTGTAGGAACTACTGTAGGAACGAACAAAAGGGTCCGCGCACGGGTTGCGACTAAGCTTTCAAGCTGATACCTAATCTGTGCGGGAATGGTATGCCAAGAAGAGGCTAAATATACTGCTGTTTGCTGAGATCTGAATTCCATAGAATCTTCCAGAAGGACACCGGAGCGCCTCCGGTAAGCTTCTAAATCACAAAGTATTTGTTCTTCTGAGGCACGTACAAACCGTAGCGCAATCGGGAACGCTTTGGCGCTTTTGTAGAGGAGTCTCGTATCGTACGGATTGTAAAGCATGGTTGGTCAAATAGTACGCCCTCTTGACGCTGCCATAATGTCCAGGATGGGGTCATGCGTGCGCCCGCTGCTTTCACGAGGAGAGCGCAAGACATGTCAAATATTTCAATGAGCAGCAGAGATCGGCAGTATTCATCCTTCACGTGCATTGTTCGCACAGATGGTGCCTGGTGTGCTATGAACATCTTTCGCATTTACCATCAGACTGTAGGATGACAACAATTTGATGATGTTTTGTTCGCAATGTTCTGTCTAACGCCTTCTCATCTCGGCCGCTCTGTTGGACAGCGTAGTCCGGCTAAAAGTCTCACTTTTTCGCGGCAGTATGAAATTTTGTCTGTGGTTTTTGATCAGAATTTTTTTCCTTGCTTCTGGTTTCAGTGGTATTGGCTCAAGGTGTTTCGTTAAAGGGGTTCTAGTTGCAAGACCGGAACAACAAGTAATCATCTGTTGGATTGGGGTGCATTTCCATCGGCTATTATTTCTTTAAGATGACAAAACTTGGCGAGTAGTGCGGGGACGAAGATTCTTGCATCATAGGAATCTTTGACTGAGACCTATCCTTTGTGCTGTCTTTTCTTCCTCTAAGGGTTTCTCATCGCCAACGGCGTTACACAACAGCGAACAGGTTTTAGAACTGCGGAAGAAAAAAAAAACAGCCGCTAAAATATTGAGATCTTTCGTACAGGTTTGATCGGCCCGGCAATGCTAACTAGCCAGAGTTCTCGCGGAGGGAGCGGTGGGCTTCGAATTGATTGCGTCCGGATCAAATGGAAAAAAGCAATCAAGATGGCGGCTCTTCTTCTTGGCAGCAATTTTCTTTGTGGTGGTCATCTTGTGCTTGCGGAATTTCGCCGCACACTCCCGCGAGTTAGTGGCGTGTGCACCGGCACAAACCGAGCACCGCGGCACACATTCGTGAGGGGCCCACACCCCCTCCTGAAGCGGGGCCCCTTGCCCACACAGACCGCACGTGCTCGGCTGCGTGTTGGGACAAGCATCCACTCGGTGGCCAACTGCCCCACACAGGCCGCAGGCCGGGATCGTACGGTAGTAGTTTTGCACAGGGATGAGCATGTTCTCGTAGTGCACGAAACGCTGTTTTTCCCTCCCGGTGAAGGTGATCCGAGCTTTGTTAGAGGAGCCGAATTTCCTAACCTCGGCGATGGTACCTGCCCTCCACTGCACCTGCTTCCGAAGCGATTCCGTAGTGCCCGAGTTGCTGACGGTGATGACGCCATGGCATACATCGCCTCCGTCTTGTCGAAGGTATCCGTGGAGTGGAATATTCCCATGCTCGGTGTTAATGGAGATGTCCCCGAGGAGCCGATCAGCCGCTGCCGGATTCGGGGTGTAAATCACAATGAGGTTTTGTTCACGGGATGGTAGAACCGTAACAGACCTTGCTACCTCGGGCCCGAGGTAGGCCGTAATGGCAGCGCCGTAGCGATTCTCTGAAAAGGCTTTGTGCAGCGACATATGTTTGCATGACTTGAGCACAACCACGAAGTCGTCTGGTCCCGGTCTTGGGAGTCGGCGAGGCTTCCAGTTAGGACGGTCCTTGCCTTTGCTTCCTGCAGCGCACGAAGCAGGAGGCTGCGTCTTGCCATCCGGTGCGCCGGAGGCCGGGGCAGCGATGGACGCCGCAAGCTTGGCTTGAACAATCGAGCGGCGCGCGACCGCTTCGTTAAGAGATTGGTGCCGAAATTTCGGAACAGAAGCGGAGTTGTCCCCTTCCGATGTTGAAACTGTCGTCCAGATCATGCCGTCGGGATCGTAACCCCTCGCGAATGATGCAGGGTCAGCCATTTTGCCTAGGGAGGCCGACTCCACGCCGCCGCGCGTCGGCGTGGAACGACGACGCCGTTAGGCCAAACTGCGTCGCCCGGGTGTAAATCGGCCGTGGAATTAGAAAACTTGGGCCCACCTGGCAAAATTTGATGTCCACGTAGTCCAGATTGCTTGCTGCGTCTAAAGGCGTCGGTTTTTTAGGGGTGAAGGAGGTTTAGCCGTGGCTCTAGCCGAAAAACGACGGAGCCGACACCGTGCGTTTGTAGCCAGTTCTATAGTTCCGTTTTCTCCCACAGCGCGCACGCTGCGACCTGATGTGAGTTACCTCCTAATTCCCAACCCACTGAGGTGAATTAGTGTTCGGGAGTATTTCGGGGAGGAATTAGCGTAGCGAAGAGCACTGCTTGAAGCTGTGGTTGAGCTTCTTCTCTGCGGAGTGGAGCACAATTCATGGGGTGATAGCCCTGGATCTTCTGGTGCGTCTTATATTGAGCCCATGCTTGGTGAAGCCTCATGCTGCACGTTCCTGTTTACGGTTGGCGCCGAGGAGTGCTTTAATGTTGGGCAGTTTCCTCAACCGCGGGTTGATAAGGTGCGGAAGAATGCGTGGCTTTTGTGAGATGCCGAAAAACCTGGAAGTAAGTACTTTTGATGCCGCCCAGAGCATGGGCAATGTGGCAATTTGTAATGTCGCCTAATGTCGTTGTGACTGCTACTTTAATCCAGGATTAATCTTTGAAGTCTCGTTATAGACAGGATTTCCAAGTTGCAGGAACAGCAACACTTGGGCGCCTTTGTTACGGACAACTCTCTCCTTGAGCTACCTCATCAAAGCAGCATACCTTGAGGCGGGGGGAAGTAGATGCGAAGCCCTGTCGAGCTTGCGTCGCATCATGAACTCATCAGGTGTGCACCGAGTACATTCGTGTAGCGTTACTCCTTAAGTGAGACGGTTGAGGGCTACCTGCCGATAAATGCTTCAACCCCTGAATTCTTCAGCTTCGTTTTGTAGTCATAACTTCGCGCTGCGTAGCTTAAATCAAAGCAGGGGAATATGGTGGCACCCGAACGCGGCTCAGACTAGTCCGTTGAAGGAATTCTTCGATGATGCGATCACGAATGCTGCACTGTTGTTTGCCTAAATCATGTTTGGCAAATAATGTGTAGCAAGCATGATCGGCAGTGTGCTGTTGGTGTGGACATGGGACGAATTGTATCCATTTAGAGTATGCGCCCGTTCTGCAGCCAGTGAATCTTTGTGGCCTACGAAACCGCGCCAAGTCGTGAGGATGGTTGTCAGCTAGCAGCCATGGCGTCGTCGTTGTTTGCCGAGCAGTTCTCCGTTTGAGCTGGTACACGCGGCAACAACGCACATCGTCATCATTAGTGATATCTTCATCCTGGATTGATAAACACACGTTTGGCTTCGAACCACTTCTCTCATTTTAGACATATCACAGTTGCCTTCCTGGCATGGGGAATCTATAGTACTGCGGTTGTAATGCGCTTGAAACAGCTGCTGGCGAATGCGCTGGGGTTTCAATGAGGCGTCGCGTCCTGTATTGCAGAACACATTGTGTTGTTTTCAGCCACTGCTGGCTAAGCGTGCTTGAATGGCTTCAGCCGCCATAGACGGCAGAAACGCATAGCAGGCAGCCACGCGTCATCCGGGCTGGAAATGGCACCCGATATTTCAGGTTCTCAAGCTGAACAGGAAAAATAGCTGTTTACAGGAAGAGTGTTCAACGAAGCTGTTGGCCGCTCCAGGAGCAGGGACGAGAACTTGCGGTGAAAGGTGCCCCAAGACTGGAAGGCTACGCTTGCTTGAAACCCGTTGCACCTTTAAACGGCGAAGTTTCATTAATAGCAGTGTCAGGATATTGTGTGCGGCTTGATGGTTGGTCGTCTCCGAAAATATAATTAATCGGGCCAACATGCCCACCGCTGCACTCTCCGCAAGTTTGGAGGCGGTGAAGCGAAAACTTTACCCCGCATGCGAAAGACGAGATTCTGGCTACTGGCCGGGGGCACGCCTGATTAGCCGTTCTCCAGTGGCAGGAGGCGTATAGAATTTTCTTAACAAACCCCTTTACATGGGGAAATGTCACCCTTTTCGCACTCTTTGCTTGCACTCCCAGGCACCCTTAGAGCTTGTGGGGGTAGCGGTCTCGGTCTCAAACGAGATCCTCGCGACTGAGCGTGGCAAGCTCAGTCAGAAACCGGCCACCAAGTGAGAAGGGGGGTGGTCGTTTGGTGCCCAGCTTTCGTCGGTCGCAAGACAGAGAATGGGTCGGAGTCAAATGATCACAAACTAAACAAAGTTTATAACGCAAAGAGACGATACAGAGGGTTTACTCGCACGAGGACATACAAAGTGATTTACAAATGCAATGCAACTCACCTCAAACTAACACTCCAGAGACTACAATGCAACAAAAAGGTTCGCACCTAAAGGGCAGTAATACAAGAGAGCGACAAACTCACAAAACACAATTTGTTCACCGGGCACTGCGACAATCCTGCAACCAGAGGATCCGTCGGGCCCGTCCCGAAGACATGACCACGTTGGCTCGCTGATCCGTGGCTGGGCAAGTGGTGTTGACCCGAGAGTGTTGCTAACCCGAGCACGGGCTGACAGACAGCGGCCAATGCCCTTCATATACAGGCGCGCGCCGCGTCTCTTTGTTCTTCGGGCCAAGGCAAGCGCATGCACACAGTAGTAACAGTACGATTTTCTTCACATTCTCGCGCCGGACGCGCGTCCCCATTAGTCAGGCGTGGAGACCGGCTTCCAGAACTAATATTAGAGTTCGTTCTTGCGATACGCCGTCGCCGGCGCGCGAGCGAAGTGAAGAGGGCATCACTTAGCACGCTCAAGGCTACGCCCTCTCTGTCGGCAATCAGTAGCATTTTCGCTGACCAACTCAATTCTTCGACGGCGTGCGCGCACATGTTGCCTTCGGAACCGCGCCGGGGGGTGGGGGGTGGGGTGGGAGGGGGGGGGGGTAACTGGAGAGGGAGAAACACAAAGTTAGGCGCTCTCCGGGTTTCTTTCTCCGTTGTTCTAGATTTCTCTACGGCGCACACTGGCGAGATTGCTTCCGTGCTGCGGGTTTTCTCAATTTGCACCGAATTTTGTGACAGCAAAGAACAGGAATGGAATGTTACAAAACCAGGCCCAGCAAAATAGCGTTAGTTACACAGGCGCTATGCCAATAACAAACACAGAAGGAGGAATCAAGTAAGCGATTATCACGAAGAGGGAAACATCAGGGAGAAAACTATACAACTTTTCAAGATTAAAGCAATACTGTAGAAAATATTAGGATAAGAAACAGTGAGTGGCAGCACAAAGAAAAGGGAGAGAAACGGTGGCTTAACTGCGGACTGGCAAGGTCTGGTCGCAGTAAGTGTCCGGCTGGGGATGCTCGCTGCGGGGCTAATAAGGGCGAACTGGGGCCACGATTCTTCGGGGCCGCCGTCACCGCGCCCTACGCATCAGATCCCCGCCGAAGGCTTGCTTGCCGACCGCTTCCCTGGCTGACCTCTCACGCGCTCGCACGCTGCGATTTCTCCAGGCCAACTGCTCGGGTCGCGGTTTTCCCGCCGCCGCGTTATCGCGGCAAACGAAAAAAAAAAGATCTCTTCAAGGAATAGGAGGCAGATTTTGAAAGGGGAAAAAAGTACATGAAGAAATGGTGAAGTGACACGAGAGAAAGCCCCGATGCTAACGAGGATCGTCTGCGAAGATCGCGAAGGGTGCCGTGGCATTCAAGTCCCCGTTCCTACAACGTACAAACTTTCGCTTCCCGGCGACAATACGGGGAGGGGCGGAATGGCTTTGAATGGCCTTCCAAGCGTCGCAACGGGTGAACCGTAGACGCGGGAGGTCCAAATCGTCGCCGCCGAGCCGCAACATGTTTCCGAAAAACAGAGGCGCTTTGGTTACCTTGGGAGCAAAAGTGAACGAAAGACAGGACAGGCACGAACTTTGTGGCAAGCGGGAAGGTTACAAATAACCTCCTTGATTCACTCATGTCACGGCTCGCATTTGGTGCATGGTGCAATATCTTGCATGTTCAATGCTTCGTGCAATGGGAGCGCATCCAGGACGGTTTTTGAGATCGTCACTCATCGCTTAGTTCGCGGCATGCAAGTAATTTTTTTTTATAAGGGTCAGCGTTGTGCCTCCAGGGCTTGTTGCCACTTTCTTCCCCTTCTTCTGCCCCTTGCCTATACTCGAAGGTAGTGTTCACCCGGAAGTTCGGTTACACATAGTTTAGATGTCGACATTGCGTCGCTAGTTGCTCGGTAATGAGGGAAGACTTTTTTTACGCAGGTGTGGAATCTTTACCAACGTCGTTTAAGTGGAGTTGATATCATTCTTCTATAAATACTTTTGTTTTAACCCCTTAGTGCGTAACTCAGGTCAACTTAATTTTCTTCCTTCTAAGGTCATAGCAGTAGAAGCCTCATGGGGCTAAAATATGTCGTCGGTCATAAATTTCGCCCATTGCCTGGAGAAGTGACGTCACTCGAACAGAAGCGACATCACCTAAGATAAAGGCATCATAAGATATGGTTATGCTATTGCCTTGGGAACACTTATTAGAATTATGTGAATTTTTTCTTGAGTCATTATATTGTGTGGTCACTACTCACAAATATGAAAAAAAGCAAATACTTCCGTAGCTTATCAAGGGAAGTCACCCGTTAGATCACCTCGAGGCTGACGCGAGCTCATCGCTACTTCGTTACTTATGAACAAGAGAAAGACGATATGAGTAAATGAAGTGACGAATGCCGTAAAGAGGAAGATTCCATTGCACCTATAGGCCTATTAGTGAAATTGAACACTTAATTCTTAAAGAGGGTAGCTTGAACAATGGACCAGACATTTAGAAGAACACACATATGCAATGCAATAATGCATGCGGAATACAATTGCAAAGGAAGCACATGTTACCTCCGTTTCGCAATGGAAAGTCAGCGACGTAAATTCAAAATCCATACTAGCAGAAAATAGAGGCAAGGAGGTGTGGGAAATACTGTCAACCACCTTACTTTTAATGTGGTGTGCTTCCAGAGTCACCAAAGTATAACAGTTCGATTTTTTCCCGGGCGTCGTTTTCCTTTCAATCGCAGTGCGCACCGGGAGGCGTCAACGTGGGTCACAGTCTGAATTGAGAATTTATATTTGTTCTTATAGAGAGAATGCTCTATTCCCACGGTACCCATGCCCAAAAAAGGCACGCCGCAGTGTTCTGTAGTCTCTCCAGTGCTGCTCAACATAGAAATGCTCAACTTAGCCAAAAAGCTCTTAACCCGCGAAGATACCGGCTTCACCTTCTACGCGGACGACAACACGATATGGGCTGCATAGGAATACTTGGCGACTAAGGAAGCTCTGCAAGCAGCTAAAGGTATAGTCGCAGAATGTGCCGAAGAGAGCGGTGTTCATTGTTCCCCTGAGAAATCCCAACCTATCAGGTTACACAGGAAAATTTACAAGTCCCCGGAAGAGATTGAACTCTGCCTAGGAGAACAAGAGATTCTAGAAAAAAAGATCAGTTTTGGGGCTGGGGTTACAAAGCAATCTGAGAGCAGAATATACAATCGAAACTCTGAAGGCCGCGGTCAACTAAATATCAAGAATGATTAGAAGGGTAACCTGACGTCGGAAAGGACTGAGGGAGGAATACACTCTCCGCCTAGTCCAAGTTCTAGTCGTAAGCATGGTTATCTAAGGGCTTTCATATCAAGAGATTATAATAGTTTATAGAATTACCACTAATACCATCATAAGGGGAGCCTATAAAACTGCCTAAACATCCCAACAACAACAACGGAGCGTCTTTTGGCACTCTGAGTACACGACACCTTCAAGGACCTGAGGGAGGTGGTTCTGGAGGGTAAAAAACCCGCTTAACCACAACACAAGTGGGTAGGAATATTCTGACGAGAAAGGGGCTATGGCAGGCACTACGAACTAGTGAGAGCAACTCCCAAATTCCGACACCTGCAAGAGAGAGGATCTATGTAAACCCGATACCCAGACACATGCACCACGAGTGGAAGAAGGGTAGGAGGAGAGCCAGAGTCAAAGCACTGGCAAAAAAACTATCAAAAGAACCCGAAGCAGTATACGTGGACATCAGAGCCCATTCCGAGCCAGGCAGGTTACCAAGTGCTGCGGTCGACTCGACAAAGAGAAGAGGCTAATCATTAGGGCTTAATTCTGTGCCAAGGATCCTGCGGAAGCGAATCACTGGCCATACCCATCACCATCAGGGCTCAAGACCGACGGGCAAGTCATCGCACGTCGTGACGGACTCCCTACAAGCCTGCTGGGACTACCTTGCTGTAAAACCTCACTGAAGGGCGAGCACACTATTAAGTTCACTCTAAAACTCACACCAAATAACATGGACACCTGGTCACGAAGGCCTAGCCGGAAACGAGGTAGCGAATGATCTAGCCCGAGGTCTCACAAACCGAGCGGATCCGCATCCCTACCCCACCCCTCTCCTAGGACCGTATGGTGACAGGCTAGAACATCTTAGGCTAGAAAGACGACATTTCTCACCGCCAGAGAAACAACTGCCCTCCTCAGATGCCATTAACTACAGGAGAATACCAACAAACACACATCAAAGTCTCACATTTTAAACAGGATGAGACCCAAACAATAACAATGTTACTGTCTTTGGTGCAAACCAAGCCCCACGCTTTACGATACATCTTCGGAATGCCAGGACAAAGCAGAGAAAAAAATAATAGTGCCACATCCGACACACGAGCAGTGGGAGGAGGCCCTGACCAGCGACAACATGGACGAGCAAGCCTGGTTAATCCAGCTGGTCCGCAAGTCAGCTGCCGCCAACGGAGCCCTGGACTAGGGGCCCCGACTGCCCAGATCCTGCGATTGAATCACACAAATAAGTTTTTTCTCTCTTTCGCTCTCTATTACGGATTTTCCTTGCTTAACAAAGTCGTCTCGTGCGTGAATGTGCCTAGCGCGAGAGCTCATCGTCGTCTTGCAGGCAGCACTAATCCGCTGGTTCTGACCCGAGCAGAATGGTCTGTTGCGTGCCCGCTAAAAAAATACAGAAAATTGAATAACATATCATTTTGTCCTCAGTTCACACATTCATGCATGTAAAATCAGTAAACTTTGTTGCGAAGAAAAAAATAAAGCCTGTGGTTTCGCTTTGAATGGAATCCTGTAGACATCCTGAGTCATTTTTATTAATTATTAACAGAACACGATGTTTTGTACGCGATGACGTGCAGGGTGCATCCACCAATAATTCACTGACAAAACCTTTTTTTTATTTCGATGTATATTCTCTTACCCAGCCGCTGGCGCCACGGCCGGCTCACGTTAAAGGCTGCGTATCTGTACCATGATTTCGAGAGACCCACGACTGACTGTCGAAGCCTAGCACAGCGGAAAAAAAGGAACCATATCTTATTAAAGACACCTCACTCTGTTTGTTTTGGCCTAGAATGACCTTATTCACTCGCCCCTGACAATCCCGAATTTAGAATGTGCATCCGAGGTGCTTTATGAGGTCATTGTATCCACCATGCGTTGTGTACAGCGTGAGAAGGCGAGAGCAGTGGGTGGCGTCTTTTTATTGCGGAAGCATCTTATGGCTATGTTCGTGGTTTCGTGCCATGACGAGCTTGTCATCGCGATAACGTTCGAACAAATTGAGTTATAAGAGAGGAATAGTTGCATTAGATAGAACATCCAAAAATCTCGCAGTGGAAACCATGGCGTGTATGCGGGATAATTAGTTAATTATTCACATTCAAAATGTCCAAAAAGTGGGCGGGGCCGGAGCAAAAATGGCACCAAATTTGAAAACACCGGAAGTGGGTGGAGCTAAAGCGTGGTGGCAAATTTAAAAAAATCTGGAAGTGTGGACGGAGCGAAGCCTGGTGACATATTTGAAAACAAAGCGTGGCGCCAAGTTTGAAAACTCAAGATGGGCAATGATTGAACACATCTCCAGACTTATCCCTCTCTAAAAACGTCAAGGACGCAAAGTGGGTCAACACCGGGCAAAACCTTGGTAGTGATCACTTCATCCTTAGCATCACCTTCCCCACGACAAAACTTAAAAACAAAGCAAAAGAAATACGAACCACGGATTGGGACAAGTTCAGGCAACTTCCCGACAAAACAGCTCCAAAGGAGATCTCTAACCTTAGCGACTGGGTTATCTCCCTGAATGAGGATGTCAGCTCCACTAGCGTTGTGGTGCCAGTTGAGAAGGAGGAGCAGATTGCAGACTCAAAACTGTTACACCTGTGGCAGGCACAAAAAGGCCTCCAAAAACGCGGGAAGCAGCAAAAACACAACAAACGACTACGCAAAAAGATCGCTGAAATCGAGAGGCGAATCGAGGAACATACACTTACTCTCCAAACACAACAATGGAACCAAATATGTGAAAGCGTCAATGGACAGCTCGGAAATAAGAAGACATGGCATCTTCTAAGACACCTGCTCGATCCAGAACAAAAACGTCCCGTGCAACAAAGTCAACTGTACAGACTCATACATAAATATGAGGGTACAACTGAAGACCTAATCAAAGAGCTAGCAGAACGTTATCTAAACACGGATGATAGTACCACACAACCAGACTACCGGGGGACTCCTAATCCAAATTTAGACGCAGACATCACAGACGCAGAGGTCTGGTACGCAATTGGAAAACTGCGGACAACATCTGCGGCAGGACCAGACAAAGTAACAAATAAGACTCTCAGGAACTTAGACGCAACGTCGATCGCGGCGGTTACAGACCTTATGAACAAATACTGGCATGCAGGCAACATACCACCAAAGTGGAAACACGCGAAAATCACTTTTATTCCTAAAGCGGGTAAGAAACTCAGCACTGAGAATCTACGCCCAATTTCATTAACATCATGCCTAGGCAAACTCATGGAGCATGTCATCCTCAATAGGCTCCAAAACTATGCGGAGGACATGAACCTCCTACCTGAAACAATGTTAGGATTCAGGGCCCAACTATCTACCCAGGACATTCTCTTGCAGCTTAACAAGGACATAATTGAAGCTGACGAGGGAACAGGAACGAAAGCAATATTGGGTTTAGACCTTGTTAAAGCTTTCGACAACGTCACCCACAAAGCCATCTTGACAAACTTGTCAGAAATCAACCCCGGAGAAAGGACGTACAACTACATCCGATCCTTCCTCACTAACAGAACAGCAGTGATAACGGTCGGAACAATAGAGTCTGCCCCAATCAAACTAGGAAGTAAAGGAACGCCACAGGGCTCCGTCCTGTCCCCTTTCCTTTTTAACCTCTCCCTCATCAAAATTCCCCCCAAACTGGCACAAATACCAGACCTACATCACACGTTCTATGCAGATGACATCACACTTTGGGTAACCAAAGGATGCGAAGGCTACATAGAAGACACACTCCAAGCAGCAGTGGACATCATCGAGGCATGCGCATGGGATTCCGGCTTCACTTGTTCTGAGCAAAAATCTGAACTCTTCGTGATCCGTCGTAAACAAAGAGGTAGGCGTACCACGACATCCCCCCCGCAAATAAACGTCTATGTTAATGGACGATCTGTCAAAGAGGTACAGACCATGAGAATACTGGGGTTGTATTTACAAACAAATGGAAAAATACTGACACACTCACTAAGCTAAAACGCACGGTAGAAGCGACGGCGCGATTACTCCGCCGCATAGCTAACCGCAGACAAGGGGTGAGGGAATGAGATTTATGCCGCCTAGTGCAGGCCTTTGCGCTGAGCAGGATACTCTATGCCACCCCTTATCTGAAATTTTCGAAAGCAGAAAAGGACAAATTGGATAGCATGATACGGCAGGCCTATAAGGCTGCGTTAGGACTCCCACTGAATGCCTCAACCGAAAGGCTTATGAGGTTAGGAATACATAACACCTACAATGAACTGAAAGAAGCCCATTTAATGGCTCAAACAGCGCGATTAGCCAATTCCAGAACTGGCAGGAGTATTCTTACCAGGCTCGGAATTAACTTTCAACCTACGAATAACGATGCTAAAGTAGACTTACCCCGCGCCTATAGGACGGCCCTACTAATCAAACCACTCCCCAAAAACATGCACCCCTTACACCATGAGGGTAGAAGACAAGCACGAGCCAAAGCCTTACATAAGAAATACAGACAGTGCGCTGCAACACTTTATGTAGATGCGGCAGAATACAAAAATACCAATGCCTTTGCAGTTGTGGTTGTGAACGAGAATGGTGACCACATCGTCTCGGCGACAATCAAAACGAAATCCTCTGAAACGGCAGAAGAGGCGGCTATAGCCCTCGCCCTAGCACATACCCAAGGGAGCATCATCCTCAGCGATTCCAAAATGGGTATCAATAATTTCGCTAAAGGGCGAATTACAAACACCTCCCTTAGAATCCTTAACGCAACCAAATTCTCACCAAATTATTCCGAATTGATATGGGTCCCAGCCCATTCGGGGAATCCGGGGAACGAGGCAGCCCACAATAAAGCCCGAGGTTTCGTCGACCGGGCAGTGGATGAGTCTTGCTCCCTGAATTTCACGAAGGACTCAATGATCACATATCATGATCTCACCAATCATTTTAAACTAGAGAGGAGAATTTTCCCCCCTCCAGACAAAAGACTTACTAAAGAACAAGAGGTTACGTGGCGTCGTCTACAGACGAGATCGATACGCACCCCATCACTCCTCGCGAACATTTATCCAGATCTTTACAACCCAAACTGCAAACACTGTGGCCAACGTGCTACCTACGATCACATCCTGTGGGACTGCAAAATAGAGCCACCTCCGGGTGATCTAGTTACAGCTCCTTCTCTCGAGCGGTGGGAGACCGTGCTGGCTAGCTCTGACCCCAGAACGCAAGTTTTGGCGGTGGAGTAGGCTGACAAAGTCGTCGAGGGCTATGTACTCTCGACAACTTAACGCGACCTCTTGCCAAGCTCTTCCCGGCGAATAAAATGTTTTACAATCAATGAACTTGAGTAGTTAAGGCAATTGTGAATTTGGATGAATTGACGTCAATTCTCTCAATCAGATGATCACGTGACCTAGTGCCGTTAGTCCCTCTTGGGCAGCCGTGCTGGTACAGTGGTTAGTACCTTGCGTTGTGGCAGAAATAATCCATGCTGGAATCCTGGCCAACGCGTACGCATTCCTTCAATGCTGCCTCAGTGATCTCTATTTTTTTCTGTGCACCGTCTGGCACGTGAAGTCTGGAAGGCAATGGCCCCAAGGTCGGTTCAATTTCAAACCTTCCTTGAGCGGGGCCAGTAATGGAAGGCGCGTTTGCATGGCGCTGCGCATCGCACGTTGCTCTGTGTAATTATTCACTTTTGCCTGCGGACATTAAAGCGGCGGCTATGTCCGACGAAAGGGTGCTCTTTGCGTACAAGTAGCTTGTGCGATCTTTCGTATTCTGTCCACCATCAGCACTCCGCATTCTGAGTATTCGGTTAACTACAGGGGCGAATGGCGTGCCGTTGCTGGGCAGTATATTCTGTGCTTCGCACGGTACAGTTTCATTGAGGTTACGGTGTATCTTTTGTAGAGAGAGCTACAACAGGCTAGTGGAAGGCAGTTTAGCCGTGCCTGTCCGAGGCCACGGCTGCGCATGCGCCGTAACCATGGCAACCACCTGCGCCATTTTACGGGTGTTCTGCCTTTGCACCGCCCCTTTCCTCAAAAACGAATTTTCAATTTCTTCTTTCTACCCTTCTTCTTTCTCTACCTCCTTTATTTCTTCTTTCCCTACGGCGAGGTTCGGGTGTCTACCAGGATGTGACAATACTGCGCCTTTTCTTTCCTCAAAAACCAAAGAAAACAAGTGAGCCACCGGCATTCACTGGGTACAGTGGCGTTGATAAAGTTGTACAGGCCGTTAATTTTCACGAAAAGAAAGGCGCACAGCGGGTTCCCTGTGTCCGTGGGCAGGTCGACCTCGCTTTCATGTACGTGGCGTTGATGTTCAACTGCAAATAAATTTCTGAGGGCACTTAAGTCTTCTTACGTGCAGGACTGCGAAAGCATGGAACTTTCTACAGCGCGAGTTTTTCCATCTCCACCTCAGACATGGAGGCAAAGCGGGCCATCGTCCAGAGAAATCAGGCGGTCACTATTAATAACCAGCCAATTCAGGAAGGGTGGGAGGCAGCTCTAACAGCTCGGACGAAACGAGTAAAAGAAACTCGTCGAAAGATCCCGGACAGCAGCCTACTCCAATGAGGATCCGGACTGAGAGCTCCGATCGCCGCTACAACCTCTTAAACAATTTTATTAACATATTTTCACCACCACCAGCGAGCATTGGCATCAGCGGCGGCCAATGGCGTCCCGGAATAGGGGCTTCCACCCAGCGCAGCAACCATCCCCACCTAAGCATTGGCCCCAGCGGCGGCCAATGGCGTCCCGGAATAGGGGCTGCCACCCAGCGCTGCAACCATCCCCATTTCCCATTCCCAATTAAGTACAATGCAGCGATAAATGTTTTCTCCTCCTCCTCCTCCTCCTCCTCCTCCTCCTCCTCCACCACGACCCCAGTAACAGTTATATGTATTTTTTGCTGAATGTTTTTATTTTACTCTTGATTTTTTAGGTTCCTATCTCTGTCCTCGCGTTTGCATGAGCTCATCAAGGACGCGCTCGCTTACGTCACTCGTCCGACTGCTCCAGAACTATCTGTACCCCGTTCCGTGCCTCCATATGCCCAGGTTACTGCTACTCCTGCTGTTGCTTTCTCTCCTTCCCGGCCGCAGCCAGTCCGGCGGAATCTCGCCTCCTTATCCCAGAGTCCCTCTATGTGTCCTGTTTGGCACCCGCCTCCTCCTCGTTCTGTGTGTTACTACTGTGGAATTCGCGGCCATGTTGCGCGTATTTGCCGTCGGCGTGAGTGCGACGAGCGTGAATGGTATGGGTACTTCAGATACGACGCCACGTACTCGCCATCTGAGTCACGGCCGACTTTTGCAACCAGTGATCCGCATCGCTCCTGGTATGGTGACTTTTGTCACGACGACACGTGCTCTTCGTATGCTTACCACCCTCCGTTTGCCGCCAATGCACCGCCTCGCTCCTCCTTTCCGTCGACCTCTTCTGTCCATTCGTCGAACATCCGGACTTTGCGGCGCTGCTCCTCATCGCCCTTCCGCCGCTCTTCATCGCCTCTTCGTCCTCCCTTTAAGACCGCTGACCACACGGTAAACTAAATTGTGCAGTTTCCAGAGGTAAAACTTAAAACTTCACCGCACGCCGACCTCTAAATTCCTCTTCTGCCTTCATCGAACATGTTTCCTGTTGATATTGAAGGAACTATTGTAGTAGATTTGATTGATACAGGCGCCGCTATTTCCGTCATTAGATCTGCTCTGTGTCCTCATCTTCGAAAGGTGCGCACTACCTACTGCGGTACTTCTCTCCGTGCGGTTAATGAGGAATCGATGCATCCTTTCGGACGATGTACAGCACGGGTCACTATCGACGGCAACCTTCACCACATCGAGTTCGCTGTGCTCCCTTCCTTTTTTAACCCCCTCATCCTTGGCTGGTATTTCCTTCACTCTGCGCAGGCTATAATTACATGTTTTCCTCCCATTCTGCAAATTACTGAATCCTCCCTTTCTACCGTTCCTGTACTGCCTTCTCATCACTTGGTTACTACCACTGACCATGCACTTTATCCCCGCGGCAAAGATGTCGTCTCAGTTGCTTCTGCCCACGTCAATGCTGGGGACGTTTTCGTCACACCAAGGCCCGCCTTCTCTTAAGGGGTATTTTTCTACTTGCGTTCCTGCTACGCTTCACCAGTGGGTCTTCATTTCTCACTGCTTTCAACACAACGTCGGAGCCCATTCATGTGCGCAAAGGCATAGCAATCGCTTCTGTGGCTACTGCTCAGTCTGTCACTGTTGTTTCCTCTTCCCTATTTCGCCCAATGCTTCTCCTCTTGCACCTATTTCAGCTACAATCAGCGACGATCTCAGGCCGGCTTAAAAAGAGTGCACTTGTCTTCTTGACCAGCCATGCCGCGTCCTTCGGTACACTGTCAACCGTTTTGGGCCAAACCTCCGCAGCTACGCATCGCATCCACACCGATGGTTCGAGCATTGTTCAACCTAACCCGTATCGTGCGTCTTCTAGTAAGCGCAAAATTACTCAAGAAAATGTAGCCGACATGCGCAAACGCCACATCATACGTCCCTCTACAAATTCTTAATCTTCACCTGTTGTGTTGGTTCAAAAGAAGGATGGGTCAGTATGCTTTTGTGCCGACTATCGCGCCCTGAATAAGATCACTCGAAAGGATGTTTCATCACTGCCTCGAATCGACGACGCCCTGGACTGTCTGCATGGCGCTCAATTTTTCTCTAGTCTTGACCTAAGTTCAGGGTACTGATAAATACCTATGCATGAGGAAGAGAACGAAAAGACAGTTTTCGCCACCCCCGATGGCTTATACGAGTTCAATGTTATGCCATTCGGCCTGTCCAGGGCGCCAGCCACGTTCGAACGCATGATTGACACCGTTCTCCGCGGCTTAAAATGGAAAACTTGTCTCTGCTATCTGGACGATATAGTCAGTTTCTCCTCGACTTTTTCTGAGCACCTTGCTCGCTCGATGAAGTTTTAAGTCCACTTTGCGATGCCGGCCTTCAGAAATGTTGCTTTGCTCCAACTTATATCAAAGTCCTCGGTCACGTCGTCAGTAAGATGGGTGTACAGCCACAGCCTGACACTGATAAAGTTGCTGCCTTTCTACATTTCCCCCGCCCAACGCGCGTTAAAGACCTGCGCAGTTTTCTGGGACTGGCGTCATACTTCCGTCGCTTCATCCGCAGTTGCGCCTCCATCGTGGCTCCTTCGCATAGACTTCTTGGGGCCAGCGTGCCTTTCCTTTAGTCTGAAGCCTGCGAGGCCGCCTTTACGATTCTAAAGCAGGCTCTCACATCTGATCTGATACTGGCCCACTTCGGTGACAATGCGCCAACAATTTTACACACGGACGCTAGTGGACACGGCATTGGTGCTGTTCTTTTGCAGCACCAGCGCTTGTCGAGCGAGAAAATAATTGTCTATGCAAGTCGTACCGTGACTGCAGCCGAACAGAACTACACGATCACTCAACAGGAGTGCCTCGCTGTTGTCTGGCCGTTCAGAAATTTCGCCCTGATTGGTATGGCCGCCAGTTTATTGTAGTCACTGACCATCATGCCCTGTGCTGGTTGTCGTCACAGAAGACCTTGTCCGGCCACCTCGGACGCTGGATTCCACGCCTGCAGGAATTTGACTTTACCGTCACCTACATATCGGCAAAAACAACACCAAGACACCGACGCGCTCTCTCACTGCCCATTCTCGTCGCCAACACCTACCTGCGTGACTGCCGATTATACATCCCTACAATGTGCTATTCAACGGCTATTTCGACCTTGACAGCCGCAGCCAATGATTTGATGCCCGCTTGCAGGCTCGGCGATCTCGCCTTAGCACAGCGGGCCGACCCTCACTGTCAGACTCTCATAGATTGCCTCAGTGGCGCTAAGCGGCTTCCCAATACCAGACTACGTCGCCAACTTCACTGTTTCAAGCTGGCAGACGACATACTTTTTTGGCGCAATTAAAGCGTCCTCGCGGTCACTCCTGATTACCTGTCATACCCCGTTCTATTCGCCAAGAAGTTTTGCAGAAATTTAACGACGACCCCATGGCCGGCCACTTAGGCTTGCAGAAAACGTATGACCGCATCAGGCGGCGTTTCTTTTGGTGTGGCCTCGCAACCTGTGTTGGAAAATATATCGCCTCTTGCATCCCTTGCCAACGCCACAAACGCGCCACGTCTCCTCCTGCGGGCCTCTTACAGCCTCTACCGTGTCCTTTCTCACCCTTCGAAGTCGTTGGCATTGACCTCTAAGGTCTCTTACCGTTAATTCCATCGGGCCACCGTTGGATCATCACCGCCATCGACCAATTAGCCAGATAAGCTAAATCGTCCCACGTTCTTTCCGGCTCTTCTTCTGAAATTGCCCATTTCTTCCTAAATACCCTACTTCTGCGCAATGGAGCCCCTAGTGTCCTTATCAGTGACCGCGGCAAGTCATTCCTCTCCAACGTCCTCGCCGAAGTTCTTCATGGTTCTAGAACTGTCCACCAAGCCGCGTCCGCCTATCACCCTAGAGCAATGAGCTCACGGAACGCTTTCACCGCACGGTATCAGATACGCTGTCCTCGTATATCCAGCCCGAACACACGAACTGGTACACCATGCTCCCTTTCGTTACCTTTGCATAAAACACTGCAGTGAAACGAATAACCAGCTTTTCCCCGTTTTTTTCTTGTGCATGGCCGCTCACCTACCTTCACTCTCGAAGCATCTTTCTTCTCTGCCCCCCCCCCCCCTCAAACCTCGTTAGACCTCTCACATGAAGAATTTACTTCACGTCTTTGCTACAGCCATACTATTGCCTGCCTGAATGCAGACGCCTGCCAAGCCTCCCGGAAAAACACCTATGAATTCATCCACCCTACTGCGTCCTTTTTTCCTGGCGATGAAGTGTTGCTGTGGACTTCAGTGCGTATACTCCCGGCTTGTGCGAAAAATTTCTCAGTCGCTATATTGGTCCGTACACCGTTCTCGAACAAACGCCCCCATGAATTATCACGTAGTTCTTGTCAATGCTCTTAATGACCGTCGTTGCCGCGGTGCAGAGATCGCCCATGTTTCGCGTTTAAAGCCCTTCGTCCGTAGCCCCGCTCCACTATAACCTGCGCCCGGGCCGGTCGCTTTCGTCCGTACGGGAAGAAAGTGTAAGCATAGTGCAGGACCTTCGTCTTCATCTGTACATATACATCATCATCGTGTGACCTTCGTCTTCATCTGTACATACATATATTCATCGTCATCACTCGTCTTCGTCTTCGGAGGCGCGGCCGGCATTCTTGCGAGTGTGCACAATGTTAGCTCCGTCCTGTCTCACAATGTGTATATGTTTTCATTTTTCATCTTTTTTATTTTTTCTATTTTATTAACGCAATTTAGCAACGGAGTTACTAGATATAACACAGGACTTAACGAAAGTATTACATTCCCGGGAACAAGTTGAAGGGATATTTACTGATTTTCTGAAGCTTATGACCTTGAAATTAATAGAAAAATTAAAGGTGATCGGCATTAATTCCGAAGTAATAGCATGGATAGAGGCGTACCTATCATACAGCACCCAATATGTCACAATAAATAATAAAAATCAGGCAAACTGGAAGTGGTTTCCGGTGTACCACAGGAATCCATCTTGGGACGATTATTATTTCTTATATACATTAATGACTTCGGTTGTCGTGTTGAGGATGGAGCAAAAAGCGGATTTTCATCTGAAGATTGCGCGATTTACTCATAATTATGACTATAGCTCGCAGATGCGAACGCGATCTATCACGAAGTCAGTGGCATGCGTGGTGCGAGCTGTTTTCTGCGAAGTCGTCGAATCCATATCTCTGGCTAATTTATCATGCAATTGAGCAAGGTCACCGTCGTTTCGACGCAGCTAGCACCGCATGTTTCGCAGCTAACTTGTCTCCCGATGATTTAGTGAAAGAGGCGACATGGAAGTTCTTTCCAAAATATGATGTGTTGCCGCCTTCAGCTACCACTTCTAACTTAGCAGGGATTCCAGCTCACGTAGATAAACTGTCATCAGCAGTAAACGCCGAAGGTATTGTCTCCTTTTACCATGCGTGAGTTGCTTGCAGCAATAGATGAGGCTAAACGAAAGACATCGCCCGGTCCGGATGCCATTCAACATGAGGTGTACAAGAACATGAGATGTGCTGTCCTCCCTCAACTTCTCGCCACCATTAACACAGTATGGCTAAACGGCTCTGTTCCGGGGACCTGGAAATCGGCCACTGTGATCCCAATTCCAAAAGCAGGGAAGCCACCGACGGGCATTGCCATCATTCGGCCTATTTCTCTTACATCAACGCTGTGCAAGCTGACAGATAAAATGTTAGCCCCATGACTGTCGCGGTGGCTGGAGAACCACGGTTTCTTCCACTCCGCCCAAATTGTCTTCTGTCCATTCATCGGTACTGAAGATGGTTTGGCTGTCTGGGCGTCGCAAGTTCCTTCATCATCTCGCAGCCACAGTGTACGTACCGTTCTCGCCATGGATATTGAAAAGGCTTACGATAATATAAGTCATGCTGCCATTTTGGATTCTATTGACATGCAGCATTTCCCTCGTCGAGTATGCAATTTTATGAAATCCTTCTTTGAAGGCAGAAGATGTTCCATTCCCCTCAGTGGTGACTCCATAGGATCATTTGTCTCTGTTCGCGGTGTACCCCAAGGCTCGGTACTGTCACCAACGCTGTTCAATATTGCCTTCATTCCTCTAGCATGGCGCTTACATGATGTCCCTGACGTTAAGTTCTTACTGTACGTCGATGATATCACGGTGTGAAGCACTCACCATGACCTGCTAACTCAAGCGGCGGCCCTACAGTCAGCCTCAGATATTACCGCCAATTATACTATGTCTGTTGGCCTACAGCTTTCAGTGAGAAAACTACGTTCACGCCAGTTTCCAACCACTGGGAACACTGTAAACTTATTGCCACCCCGTCTCCAACTATCTGGAACCCCACTTCAAGATCGACATTGAATATTCTGGGCGTGTCGATACATCAGTCTGGAACGGGCATTGCCTTGCCTTCTCAGGCTAAAAAGCAGGCGTTGCAAACTTTGGGTCTAATCAGACGTACTGCTCCCGAATTCGCGGGCGCTCGCTCCCATGTCGCACGACATTTGGTGAAAGCGGTTTTGCAACCGCGCCTCATTTACCAAGCTTCTAGCACTTAACCAGAGCTCAGTGGGATCGTCTGGAAGCCGTCAATCGAGAGGCTATGAGAGCTATGACTTGTCTTCCACGCATCACTACGATTGTGACCCTTCAAAAAAATTCTCAGCTAAATATCCTTGATGAGCTTATGCAGTGCCGTAATGCTCGTACCTTAAGACCTCCTTTTTGCATTCACCGCGAGCACTCCGGACCTTTGCTTCATGACACGCCATACTGTCGCTGCCACCATCAGTTCTTCCTCCATGGGACTTTGTGCCGCTGAGCAAAAACAAACCTACCGATCTACGACGCCCAACCTCACCTTATGTGGCATCGTCCTTTCGCGAGCGAATCGCGGGACAAGATAGTCACCTACCCCGTTGCTCAGTTATTATATATGTTGATGCCAGTGTCCAGGGCTGGGAAAGATCCACTGCAGTTTACTGTACCTGCAAGCATGCACTTAACAAGACGGCTAAGTTTCGATTCGCGGAACCCCTTTCTTCCTTCTGTGCATAGCTGGTTGTTATAAAAGACGCACTTCGCTCTGTAGTCGCATGCAGTTACCTTGCTCCCTACAGCCCACATTATTATCCGCGCTGACGTCCTTCAAACAACACGTTTACTCCAACGCGTCAGCCGCAGCTCAGAAATCTGCCTGAATATACAACGCCTGGCGGCTCGCATCCCACAAGGGATTCGAATTGAGTGGGTCCCACGTGGCCTGCTGAATTCACAAAGCTCTGCAGATTCTGCAACCCGCTTGGCGACCCTACCCACATCAATGCCTGAATTTATCACTATGGGTGATGCTACTCTCCTTCTCACAAGAAAGGAACACCTCTGGCGCCGCATACGTGCTTTCGTCCCTCCGTAAGCGATAGTCCTCTCCGCGGTCTTACCCGTGCAGAGGAGGCTGTGCTCCGGAGGACCCGGTCGGGGTTGCCCTCACTCCTGCCGTCACTCGGACGTGGCCTTCATTTCGCCACTTATATAACCGCCAAGGGTGTCCTGTCTGCAACTCGCAAGACCGGCCAAGGGTGTCCTGCCTGCAACTCGCAAGATACCGAGGCTGACATTCACCACTCGTTGTGGGTTTGCCCGGCGCTGAAGCCAACCAGAATTCGCCAACTGGCAGCAGTGGGTCTCCAGCCGGACAACCCGGCCTCATATATTGCTTGGACGCAGGGGCCACATTATCGCTCTCTCCTCGCCTTCATTAGATCGGCCCACCTTTTCTCCTTCAATTAACACCCACCCACTCTTTCGTTTTCTTTTTTTTTATTCTTCACAACTCTCATTATGTCCTGAGGCAATAAATAACGCTATAAAATAAACTGAGGGTGAACATGTCTTTGATAACATTGCTCTACAAAGCGAGACGTGGGGATGAATATAATTGTCGAGAAAACCAAATATTTGAGGGCACGCTATAGAATGTGTCAATTAAGGGGGGGTCCGAGCTAAGCCAAACAGACACTGTTAACTATTTAATGCTAACATTTACGCGTACATGGAAATTGGATGTGCATATTAAAAACACGTGTGCAAAAGTGTTTAAAACCCTAGGTTTTTAGAGAAGTTAGCCATGGCACCTCATGATTTAAAACTGCAAGACTAGAAAACCCTTGCCCCGACCCATTTTGGAATATGGTAGCAAAGTCTGGAACTCACATCAACAGTACTTAGTTGCTGAGCTAGCAACAGTACAAAGTAAAGATTGAAGTACTGAAAGTATTCTCGGTATGGTAGCGTCAGTGCACTTTGAGCACAAGCAAGTATTCCCACACTTGCTAGTTGGCGTCACGTCGCTGCCATGAAGGTCCTTTTCATGCTTTGCCATGAGTCTTTAAATATCAACAAAGATCAGTACCTGCAGCCACCACACCGTCACACTAAACGACGAAATCATAAGCTCATCAAGCCATACGTCATACGTTGCAATACATTTCAGTTTTCTTCTTTTCCATCGTCCGTCGCGATTTGGGATTCTTTACTACGAGATGTTACAGTGAATCTATGTCTAAGTTTGTCACTCAGAATATTTCAGCTATTCTGTACCGTAAGGCGGAACTTTGTTATAACTCTGTTCAAACCTTGGTGTAATTATGCGTTAGTTTGAGCATTACACTGATGAGCTAATATGCCTCAACGCTCAAAGTACTGCTAAATAAAACAAATATAAACAAAATTTTAACATGCAAAAAGAGACGCTCTAGGCATTGTGGACCAGCTTCCATAGCATGCCCGAAGATTAGTGGGGTCAGCATCGGATCCAGAATGAGGTGGCCGGGTATGGGCTAGCCGGAGCCGCAGGTTTATGAAGACTGAACAGTTTGTTTTACATATTTACAGCAGCTCGAAAAACTATGCGACGACGCGGAGCGGCAGGGAAGGTTATTGCCGTTGTATTTAGGCATCGATAATATGAGCAAGAACGGCAAAGAAATACATTCATGGAATAGCTGCGAGTTGGAATAGCCCCGTAAAGCTTCCGATCTCATTCGCGAAAAGCTAATATTCTCTTGTCTGCACACATTAACGATAAAGACACATTCCAGAAATGCTCAACGCAGCTGCAGACTGCCGAGAAAAAAATCATCGTAGGGAACCGAACCGAGAGTTGCACAGAAAATAAAGGAACGAGAGCTAGCTGCGGCACCACCGACAAAAATACGCAGCTGCCACATAAGAGGTGCGTAGTGTACGAGACTATGTATGCTTAGCTGTGAGCTGATTCAGGCAGGCCAAACTGGTCGCTACATTATTCATCTAGGTGAGCCTGAGAAGTAGATGAAATGGGACGCTAGAAAACATTTACTGAAATAATGCAGGCCTTGCGCGTTCACGTAGTTTTTCAGGAGCACAGATAAGTGGCCATGAAGACGACAAAACTGAATACATTCTGAATAAATTCAGTGGTCTGAATACATTTGTTGACGAAGGAGTCGGAATTTACCAGTTGCGCTTGGATTGATTTCATTAACTCGTTTGACTGTTGTAAATGTTTATGTGTCCATGTTGGTGAGAATTGGAAGAGGGCATCATTTTCCTGAGTGAACTCCAGGGTAAATGCTGCGCTCATCTTGTCTACACCGCCTGCGTGTCTCCTCTGTTGCCACAACTTTAATGGGATAACGTTAAGGCTCTCGTTGTGGAGAAAATTGATCGGTCTGAAGGGGTCGCTCGGGAAGAGCAACAAGCCGCACATGTGGCTGTGCCTAAAAGAGCAGCTGCCGGGGCAGTGGCGAATCGCTTAACCGCTGCATCATTAAGCCAGCAGCGGTATGATGACTCTCCGCGACCTGTGAATTTAAAGTAGAGAATGACCCATTCTGCATATATGGGCATGCAAGCAGAACCTAGACGACAGAGAAGGCGTTCTTGTGCGGGATGGATCCATAACTCTGTCGCATTGTACTCTTTAAGTCAAGGTTAAGCGTTATATGATGGCGAAAAAGCAAGAACATTATCCCTGATTGCGAAGTGATCCGCAAGAAGGACCGCAAGCAGCTGAAGGGATTTGTTAAATCTATAGCGCACACCCATAAGACGCAGCTTAGGTGCCCCCTCAAGCTTATACAGTTTGGATGGTGCTGTGCCAAGTGGCCGCTCCTCACACGCCCCAGGAGTAGCTTTCACGGGTAACCAGATGTTAATTAACTCTGAACAGGTGCTGACCTCATGCCGGCTTTTCCGTCCGTGTGTTGGCGTGTTCGGGTCCAAAAAGAAAGGTAACGGGATTCTTCGTAAACATGTGTGGAATATTACGGTAACCACCGCAGATGCACACCTCACACCCAGGTGTAGTACGGGTTACACTGCAATACTGCAAATATTTTGGATTTCTATTTGTGCGTAATCTAGCGGGTCGTGATTGAGTATTCTCCCTCTGAAGGGTTTTTGAGGGTGCAAAGCATGGAACGTCGGCTTTCTGTGCCCAAATCCATGATTCCGCCTCTAAAGTTGTGTATTGTGAGTCTATTCTAAATTTCAGACACGTTTCTGTGGCTTATAGAGAGCTAGGGCCGCGGTCTTGCTGCGAAGCGGCAGAGGAGAACTCGACAAAACAAGACAACGGAAGCTGAGGTGGTTATTGGCGGTGCCTCGCTAGAAGAGAACATAGCTGCACTGATGCCACAGGAATAAGCTCAGCACTGAATACCTTCGCTTTGCAGAGTTGTTTCACCTTACAGAAGTTATGTTTTATTTTTGTTTATCTATGACCTTTTATATGTTACTTGTGAAGCAATATACTGGCACAAAAGAACAAGGGACAACTAGAAAGTAATGAGAGCTTTCCAGTACTGAAACTGCGCAGCAGCCAGGAATACGAGTATGATGTCCTTAGCACAAACCTTAGCCCTAATAAAAAGTTTCAAAAACCAAGATAATCGAACCCTTTCTTGTTGACTGGGGTATAGTAGAGCTAATAATTAATCATGTAAATGAACTCTTTGTTAGCTATAAGCTACGTTTATTTCAAAATAATACATTCGGGTTAGGCTCGGCGAAAGGATAGGTAAATGTACTGAAGATGAAAAAATAGAGCGATAGTATCAGTGCCGATTTCCTAAAGACCTAATGGTTGCGAAAGCTTGGGAGCACTATATATAAGTGCTGGCACCATAATGGTGTACTTTGGCTTCGAGCCAGAATGCTGCTTGTTTGATTAGAGCTGGGAACTCGGAGAGGATTATACATGGGGGACCCACTGCTAAAGACAACATCAAGCTCCATAATATCTGAAGCATAGCTGATTTCAACATCACTGCACACACGCGAAATGCGTACAAAGAGAGGCAATTGCTTTCCTCGGGCTGAGACGTTTCACATAGGAGGGCTGGGTAAGCTGAGAGGGCATAGGCATCGTGAGTGAGGCCATACCAGCCTGCATGACATGCAAGCTGCACGCAAGAACATTATTTACGCACGCTGAGACATTTGCTACTCTTCGACCTACCACCTTTGCCCGGAATGTTTCAATGGCAGTGCAGTCGCTCGAGAATGCGTTGGTTCTAACGTGCTTCTTTGGCGAGCTATCAGGACTGCTCAACTGTACGACCTCCCTCTCCGTTCTGCTTAGCCGCTTGTCGCGAACAGTTTCTCCTGGTAATTATTTCAAAATACTGGGATTCGAGAGCATGTGACGGACAATTCGAAAAGTTTGCTGTTGGGTCCCGCCACAATGACAGCCCCTCTCGTTCTATTCTACGCTGTTCGTTGAATCACCATCCTCACAGTTGCAGCAAGGCAAGAAGGATATTTCATTTCATTTCATTTTATTACTCTCAAGGCCGGTCAGGCGTTACAGAGAGGAGTAGGCAAGAAAAAAAAATAAATACAAAGAAACAAACAAATAAACAGTTTACAATTCATAAGCATTAACAGTATCCTTGAATTTCTGAGAATCATTGATGACGACGGCGGTGGAGGGCAGGTGATTCCAGTCCGAGGCTGTTCTGGGGACGAAGGAATTTAGATATTGGACAGTCCTGCACTGTGGAATGTGCACCTTTAGTTGATGATCTCTGCGGGACGATATGTGCACCGGAGGATTAAACAAGGACTGCTTTAAGGTTTCGTTGCCGTAATATATTTTATGAAATGTGCAGAGGCGCGAAATGCGGCGCCGTATGGCAAGATCCGGAAGATTAAGCGTTCTTTTCATTTCTGAAACACTTTCAATACGGGAGTAATTTGACATTATGAACCTTGCAGAGCGATTTTGGATGGATTCAAGCAGCCCAATGAGAGAGTTAGTGTATGGGTCCCACACTGGAGCAGCGTATTCAATTTTTGAACGGACGAGTGTTTTGTAGAGCAGTAGTTTCACAGGGATAGGGGCAAGGGAAAAGTTACGACGGATGAAGCCAAGCATGCGGTTGGCCTCGTTAGTAATATATTCAATGCGAGCCTTCCAGGACAGATCATCTGTTATTTGAACTCCAAGGTACTTATACTTGGTAACTTGGGTCAGTGGGGTGTCGTCGAGAGAGTATGAGCACGGAATGTTGTGATTAGTCGTGCGCGTAATTCTCATTAATTTACATTTGTTAACGTTTAGTTTCATAAGCCAGGTATTACACCAAGTTCCAATTATATTCAGATCATTTTGAAGAGCACATGCATCATCTTGGTTAGTAACTTCTCTGTATAAAACACAGTCATCAGGGAAAAAGTCTTATTTTGGAAGTAACTGAGGAAGGAAGATCATTAATATAGATAAGGAAAAGAAGAGGTCCTAGAACTGATCCTTGCGGAACGCCAGAGGTTACGGGGGAAATGGGGGAGTCATGATCGTTAGCATTTACATACTGACTTCGATTACTTAAAAAACACTCAATCCACTTTAAAATACCATTATCAATATTTAATTTACTTAACTTATAAAGTAACAGTTTATGTGACACGGTGTCAAAAGCCTTTGCAAAGTCGATATATATACAATCAATGAGGGAAGAGTGGTCCAGAGCGAAAATCAAGTCATTAGTGAATGCAATTAATTGAGTTTCACATGAATGATGCTTACGAAAACCATGCTGTGAATTTGTAAAAAAACGAATTAGCTTCCAGATAGTCAACAAGGTGTGAATAGATAATAAGTTCAAGGAGTTTGCATGGAATAGATGTTAAGGAAATAGGCCTGTAGTTATTAGGATTATGAACGTCACCAGACTTGTGGACTGGAACCACCTTTGCGATCCTCCAGTCGTCAGGCAGTGATGCGCTGCGGATGGACTGCGTAAAAATTTCGGACAACATCATGGATGAATATAAACATGTACTTTTCAAGAACTTATAACTAATACCGTCGACCCCTGCAGCTGAATCAAGCTTTCCTTTCTGAAAAGCCTGGCAACACCTTCATCATTGATAGTTATAGGCTCCATCTGAACAGATTCGGAAACCGCAATATCGGGTAAGGTGGACACAACGGAATTACTAAAGGATGAAAAAAATGTATTGTTCAAAGCAATGCAGCACTTGTGAGGGGGAACCGGGATATTATTTATGGAGCGAAGTCGGACCTCTTTTGTTTTGCGCATATTAACGACGTTCCAAAATTTTTGAGGGTTGGAAACGAGCAAATGAGGCAGTGTGTCATGATAAAAGTCATGCTTAGCGCTCTGCAGCGCCTGCTTGTCCTGTGACGCGACAGCACGATATATGTGCCACTTATCAGTAGTTATTGATTTTTTCAGCTGCCAGAAAATGCGCTCTTTTTTTATTTAGGAGGCGCTTTAGCGATACGCTGAACCAAGGTGCTTGTTTGGAGCAGGAAACGCGACGAATGGGAATATATTCATTTATGAGATCGTTCACCTTCGTTTTAAATATGTGCCAGTTTTCTTGAGTGGAACGACTCCAGAACTGCGGGAAGAAGGTGTCGGAAAAGCGCTCGAGCTCTGCATTTATAGCTTGGAAGTCCGCCTTGTTGTAGTTCCTAAGTAGCTTGTATCTTTTTGGAGAACGAGCCGAGCGTGAAGGCATAGTTAGGTGGATTGCACTATGGTCACTTAAGCCCGGAAGAAAGCTGATTGAAGATATAGTTTCAGGAGAAGTGGTTAGCACAAGATCAAGTATGTTGGCAGATGTCTGAGTAACACGGGTTGGTTCTTTAACGATTTGATCAAGGTTGAACGTGGAACACAATTCAATGAATGCAGAACATTCTGAGAAAGGACGTAGGAGGAAAAGAGGGGCTGTTCCATGAAATTGAGGGAAGGTTTAAATCACCAAAAGTATAAAGAGGAGACCTCGGAAACTTAGAAAGGACCGAATTAATGGCGTCATGTAGGTCATCGCAGAAGCAAGGCTGTGAGCTAGGTGGTCGATAGCATACACAGAATAAAACGTCTTTGTGGTTCAAACGTAAGCAAGTGCAGAGAAATTCCAGTGAAGAATTCACGGGAACGCTATAGGAAGCAATTTCATCTGATACGGTAATCAAAACACCACCACCAACACGCTCGCAGCGATCAAATCTATAAATGTTATAATTTTTTTCACAAGTGAACAGTTCCCAAGAATCAACTTTTTCAGACAGCCACGTTTCGGTCAGGACAATCACATCGGCAAAACACGTGTCGGCTAGAGCTGACAATGAGTCTCGTTTATTTAAAATGCTCCGAATGTTAGTGAAAAGAATCGAGTAATCTGGATTCGGCAATGCCTGAACGGCTGCGTTTTCCTATGGCGAACCTGAGGTAGAAGTTGATGCAGGCGTACCTGATGCAAGCGGAGAAGATGCAGGCGGGGCTGTAGCGTCATTTTCAGAGGCACTCCCGCTAGGCGCTTCAACTTCGCATACGGCATCCGTGTCGGCAGAATATACGTAGCACTTTTTGTTTACGTACACGCCTGTATTCTTCAGTTTTGTTCTCTGAGCCCAAATGCTATCTTTAACTTTGAACGACGCGAACTTCACGACGATCGGTCGGCATTTCTTTTGAACGAAAGCTCCAAGGCGATGTGCCCTTGCAATGCCTTCATCGGTTAGTTCCAGGGAAAATGAGCTCAGAAGGCGTCTCCGTATCTTCCGCTCAGATTCCGCCCATGTTTCATCTGCTGCATCATCGACACCATAAATATAAGATTATCTCTTCGAGGCTGATCTTCAAATTCATCAAGACGTGTCCGCAGAAGATAGCTTTCATCAAGAACAGCTTTAGTTACGAAGTGTTTCACGTCAGCCCCATCCAGAAGAGCTGTAGAATCGCTTGCCTTTGCTTCGAGAGCTGCCAGTCGATGTAATGCGTCTGACACCGTGTCTTGAAGCTGCTTTTGACTAGCCTCTAGCTGTTCTTGACCGGCCTCTCGCTGTTTTTGACTGGCCTTTACCTCGCTCAAAAATGCCATTACTTCCCCAAGGCGCGATTCCATAGATTTTTTGAGGTCATTAATTGCGACTAATATATCCTCATCACCAAGGCCTTGCTTGTTAGGACCAGGGTTCGATTCTACATCACCTGACAACAAAAGCAACTTCACAACATGAATAAAATCGGCAACGGAGCATCCCAAAGTGTGTGGGCATGGGACAAGCAGTAAACAGCGATTACTGGTACGCTTAGAATATAGTGAAAGTGGGCAACTAACCTGCGTAAGCAAGTAGAAGGGCTTTAGCACCATCATCGCTGCTGTCCCACGCCCACTGACGAGCGGATGCATCGGTTGACTATTTATACACGGCACGCTGGTTGATGACGGTGGCGGTGCGTCTTGCTTGTCGCAGCGCGGTGGCAGCGCGCTTTCATGGTCCAACGGCGCGAAGTTCAAAGTGGCAGGACAATGACCGGCCGAGAAGAAACGGGCAGCATTTGGCAGCGATGGTTCTCCTCCAGGCAAATCCAGGCAAAAACTCAGCTATACTAGAGCCATAGCACCAGAATGCATTGACGAGATGTTATAAGGTCCACACGAAAGATCAAATGCTTCGCCTTGATTTCTGACAGGTTAGAAGTGCCTGCAAAACTGGCAGTCACAGACTCGTCTGAAATCCACACGCTGTTAACTACCCAGCTACACCGATACACAGTAACACCGACTGCGGACAGATGTTAAAGGGCCTCAGATGAGGTTAAGCAAGAACCAACGCCTCGGACAAGTACTTTCGTGAGGGCTACGTGGAGTGTGTTGCAAGAACATACTTCAAAAAACGCAAAGAATGTGCAGTTAAGCAGGTACTTTGTACAGGTGCGGTCAGGAGATCTGCGCAAAACGCCTCCTCGCCCAAACTGGTGGATCTTAGCTATATACTGCTAAAGAGGAGCCTACACCTAGAGCAGATTTCGAACTGTCCCAGGGTTTTTAATAACCCCACTAGTATTCTTGGGGACTAGCGCAACAGGAACCTTCGTGAAAATTCCAAGCAGAAGTGCCCCCGAATTCAGATGATTAGAACATATGGACACGGACCAGGAGAACTCACCTGGTTGAGGAGACTGCATAGTCATCACACCGATCTTTAGGCTCGAACGCATGCGTTAAACACTCCAGACCAGAGAAGCGAAAGGACAAAGAGAAACGGGACAAGTACCAAACAACCTGGTGCTTATCCTTCGCTTTTGTGGGTGAAAACCAGCTCGTAGGCTTCTGCTGTCGTGCAATTTCTTCTCTTCGAGGTGCTACACCTGCGTGCCATCAACTCCGGCTATAAAGAAGAGTGGAACGTATACATCTCACATGCTATGCCTGACGACCGCTGGCTTTCTATTGGACTAAGGAGAAGAAGCAGGCTGTCTTTCCGAAACACACCTCAGTGACAGACGTTCTCTTCGCACATGGCTTAGAGTTCCAAGAAGAGCCCAAACATCGTTACGCTAAACGGGCAGCAAACTGGCGAGGTTGCTGGGCAGGCGTAAGCCGCGAGCGGCGTTGTAGGGACCCCATCGCAGAAGCGGCAGCTACCGGCTTACTTGGAAAAACACCGTTTGAAGGACCGTCCCCGTAAGCACAGGTTGACAGCTCGTGTTGTGACTTCTGTGGGCAGTCAGGGCAGCCCGAAATCAGGGACAGCGAAGATGATGCCAGAATTATTGCTTATCTGCCGCCGTTGTGGGCGTCGCTACACCCAGTAAACATTAAAACTCCCATGGACGTCTTACGGACGTTCAGAACGTCCACAGAATGTTTAAGGGAGTTCCAGTGCCCATTGGGACACCTCTCACCTGCGTATGTTCCTTACGAAGTTCCTCTTGCCCTAGTTTCTGTGATTGCTCTATCAATCACGTGGCTGCCATGATAGTGCATATTCTGTTCATTATGCACCCAGACACTGCTGCTATGTGTGGAGAGTCTTTAAGCGCAGGTGCTCTTCTGTCGCTAAATGAAGAAAAGATAGGCTGACGCATTGCATAAAGGCCTGCCGCACTGGCCAACTGTTACCACGCCTGTGTAACACGACGTTCTGCGACAATCGTTTGCAGCATCTCCTCCGTTTCGCTTTGGCTACTGCGAGAGGGAATCGCCGTTTTCTCATTTTCCCAACCTTACCACGGCATTCTGCGCTCATCGATGACACAGCAAATTCGAAGAGCGGCAGCCTGCGCAAGCGCTGATTGCTGTGGTGCAGGCAGAGGTCACCACGAATGCGAGCTTAGCACTCGGACCGCTCGGTGGCGCAGCAGCGCTTAGATTTCATCCTCACCTTCCCTCGCACCTCTTGGCTTTTCTATGCCAATAGCGCCAACGCCACAGAACCAGTAAACGTGCCCTTAACTGCACTCGAAATAATATAAATTATGAAGACTAGAAATGCGCTTAAGTTAGTTTAAGGCGAACGTATCGAGGAGTAGCCCATCAGACCGCAGAAAGGTGGGGTACCCACCGACACTGAGGTCACGAATATGAAATCATGCAGCGAAAATCTAGCTAGAGAAAACAGGGGTGAAGTTAAAACACCACCTCAAAAATAGTGGAAGGAGCCTCTTTCTCAGCTTCATGTTTAAAAGAACACTAAACGGTAATTGGAAACTAAGCAAGGCACTAAGACTGATGAAAGAGTATCCTTCGGGAACACTGTCAAAGTTTTTTCCGGCCAGAAAGATGACTGCGTTGCTGAAAAAAATACCGATATCCTCCGACATTCACGCGCCTTCGAACACCCGGAAAGGCGTGTGTTATGACATGTGCTGAGCGGATCTTTGCAGCCACACAGTGGCTTCACTTCCGAGTGTCCATACCATATGAAATTATTAGTGGGTCTGAGCTTGCTGAACACAACGGCTACTCGTAGACTGGGTGCTCAGTATAAGACGCAAGAGAGTCGACGGAAGTGTTTGCGTCGCGTTTCTCTATATGTTGTGAGGCTTGAGCCGCTGCGCTTTCTCATTTTATAGCACCCTCCTATTAAGGCAAAATAGCATTACGCTCCACAGTGATGAAACAATGCCTTTCGGTGAACAGAGGGGTCGCCAAGTGTACTTCGCTTCTATGCGATTCTTTTGCTTACCGAAACACTATTTTTTAGTAAAAATGACATATTTGCTATCGCAGGACGCCAACTTAGTAACTTATCTTGACATAGTATTCTTGATGAGTGCCTGCTCAATATACTGCTGGAGCCACACTCCGCTCAGTTTTCGCTATGCAATGTTCAGCGTTTGCCGATCCCCTTCTCCAAGAACAAGATTGTTAATCCCTGTGTCATGCGCTATACCGTACATGGGCTAGAACTGAAGCAGTGAAGGTGCTATATTTTATTTTGTTCGTGAGTTACATGGTTTTAACCTCCCAAGGAGACTCAGACAATGAGAGACGCCGTAATAGAGGGCTCTGGATGATTTCGGTCACTTGGAGTTCTTTAACGTGCACTGAGATCACAGAGTACACTTGTGTGAAGTATTTCGACGGGTCTGAACACGCGTCTTTCGAGTCAACAGCAAAGCGCCATAACTACTGATTCTCCGCGGCGGCTTTCCCTGGATTCCTGGATTAAGGCTCGCTTGGAGGCAATATGGAATATTACGTGTGCGGAACATACCTATATTCATGTTATGAGGGGGAGGGGGAGAAGTAACCTTGCTCACAAAAGATGCCCTAGTATTTCCTACGTGGTGTGTGTTACTAAGCTCTGTTGCTCAATGTTTAGTTCCCTGGTTCCGAGGAGAAACTCGAAAAGTTACTGGAAAAACGTCCACACGCAAAGGATAGCAGAAACTATACGCAGTGGCTTAAGTGAAAAACAGCTGTCGCGGCTCTTGCAATGAAATAAAAGGCGCACTGAGAGCAACTCAATCCAAATACTGTTACGAGTAAAAGTTGGTTCTGTCGCTATTTCTGGGAGGGACCCATCATTCGCGTACGCGAACGCGCAGACGAACCGATTTCATCACGACAGGACAGCTGCAGGCTAAAAAATGTCCGCTATACTGCTTCCACACACCCACCATCTTAAGCGAGCGAGCAAGGACTTAAGAGAAGTCGAAAAAGTATTGAGAAGAACCTCTTGAATTACCAGATCATTATCTTATCATAAGAAAAGCAAGAAGAAGGTGCGCCATTGGTGCTCTGCAGGTACCAGAAAAAGAACGACATGATGAAAGAGGCCTGCGATATCTTTTCTGAGTCTGGTGTTTTATTTCTTAGCACATCAGTGGCCAAGTGTGAAACATACGGGTCGGACTGGAAGTGCGGTTGGTGATTCCTGGCTTCGTCACATTCGGAGAGAAGAAAATGCGGAGCAGTTATATTATGCCCTTCAACTAAAACCTCAAGATACGAATCTGAATGCCGTTTTTCTGGCATTCCTTTGCCACACTCTGTCCCACATTTCAGTTTTTGTTGAATGCGTTAGAGGAACATGTTCTATGGGAGATTTTAACGCGAGAGCGTTAAGAGCGCCGTGTCGCAGAAAAGCCGGTGTCATGAAAACTCCCAGAAGCATTAATAAATATAACCGAGTAGGAAATAGGTGGAGTTGAGGAATCGAACCAGGGCCTTCGGAGTGCAAGACGAGCACGCTAACCACTCCGCCACGCCAGCTCTTTTTTTTCTTGATTGCATGGAAATAGTGCCGAAAAGAAAAGTGTAAGCATGCTTACGCGACAAAATGCTTTGGAGGCACTTATATATCTGTTAAACGCGTTAAGGCGAAAGCCATTTGCGACTCATTGCACTGATTTGAATTTGAGCGGTGACGTCACGCTACGCATGTGCAGTTGTTGCTTGGCGGCAGCTCACACCACCCGCCACAGTGGGCAGGTTGTGATAGTGTTACAAGGTTAGTATGTAACGGACATACAAGTTCACGTGACCTAAATGTAATGGGCGTACAGGGTCATGTGACCTAAATGTAACAGACAGACAAGGTCATGTGACCTAAAATGTAACGTTTGGAGTATGACCCGAGTATGACCCTTTAAAGGCTATCGCCTTAAAACACCAGGCCGCCATAATCCTGCATAACCCCTCCTTTCAAAACATCAGTCTGGAAGGCACAGACTTGCATCCAGATAGGAGAGCCAGCTAGGCGGCCATTGCAGTGCAGCATATATTCCCCGCCCCAAAGCGCATTGTTCACGTAACAAAGATTTCGACGACCATGGTGATTCGGCTTGGCAGTCTATAATGCGGCTCTTCCAGAGACTAAATATTATCAGCGACATAAATAAATCATACGGCACAGCACAGTTTTCCTCCACAGAAAAAAAGCGAATACTGAAGTGTGTGATGTCAGTGTCATTCTTAATTCTTCGTTGTAATATATCCCAGAAGAACACAGCATCAATGCACAGAATAAAATAGTGGTCAATTGTATCTGGTGTACTGCCCAGGCGGCAGTTCACCGACCATCGCGCAATCATCTCCTTAGCATGAAGCGATGCTTTCACAGGTAGCGTAGACGTGTGCAGTTTAAAGAAGAATGTTTTTGCAGCAGAAGAAATGCACATTCGCCTAACACGTTTTAATGCACTGGTGTCAAGGAACTCCAGAAAAGGTTGCCGATACAACAGTAGAGGAAACAAATACTCTGTAAGTGAATGATTCGGCTGCCTTCTGGAGAAGCTATACAGGGAGTCTAAACAAAAGCGCGCACTGAGGAAATTGAAGGTGTTAGAAACTTCCGTAAGGAATCCCCATAAAGGCCCCTCACTAGTGTGTCCAGTCGGTGCGAATAGGAGAGGCAAATGAGCACTGAGAGGCCTGAAGAGCACAGCTACTAAAGAAAGGGTGGTTTGACATATTGAAAAAGAAAAAAAATACGCGAAACAAGTTGATGCACGAGTAAGTGAACAAGGCCTATTCCTCCAGACTCTAGAGAAAGAAATAGGTTATCGCGACGCATGGTTTCTCATTGGGAACGCCATACGAATGTAGCAAATATTTTGTGGATCGCCTGCATTTTCTTCCTCGCACGGTGGAGAACCTGCAGCACATAGGCAAGTTTTGTAACTGAAAAAAATGTTGCAGAGTTGAGCCTGAGCAAGCACTGACTGTGCCCTACCCATCCAAGCCTGGGTTTGTCTTCTCGTGGAGACAATCTGTGAATCCCAGTATGCTCCACTGTTGCGAATTTGATGAAGAGGAACCCCTAGGTACTGAACTGTCCCGCAGTGTCAGCTTGGCGGCAGTGGCAGCGCATCGTTCACAGCCTGACGCGTTATCTGTCACATTTTGCAGGTTAGTTTACAAAATCTTTGTATCTGTTAGTACGGCGTTGTTGCATGTTCTGTCTGCTGCCACTGCCGCCAATATTGCGTTACATTGTCTGTACCTGTGGTTGTTGGTTGTGCTAAAGGGGCAATGTCGCAGAAGATGAATGATTTGCGTGGTAAACTCCGCCTTGAAATTAAAGCTGCGCGAGAAGCTGTAAAGCGTGACTTCGGAGCGAACTCTCCGAACATACTAGGAGCCTGGAGTACATGATTGGCGTCTTTGAAGAAATGCGGGAAAACTATAATGCTGACAAGGCTTAGAATTCTGCCCTGAAAGAAGAGAACAGTGCATTGTATGCTGCACTAGAGGCCACCCAAACCCGCCTCGCTGATGTTGAGTCCCGCCTAGTGCTCTCGAGCAGTACTCGCGCAGCAAAAACATTGAAATCAAAGGAATAGAAGAAAGCCCCAATGAAGACATCACTGACATTGCTTGTAAACATGGAGTGCTCACTGGTGTGCCGAATAATGCCGAGGACATAGAGGCGTGTCACCGTTTTCACTCGAAATCTAAGCCAAACAACATTATCGTACAATTCACTAGGTGTCAGAAACGTTACACACTGGCTGATAAGGCAAGGAAACTGCTACCGAGCAACAAAGACTTCGGAAACGCATAAAGATCACCGGTCTTCGTTAATGATCACCCGTGTCGCTTTCTTCGGTATATTCTGATCTTGGCTGTAGCTGAGAAAAAAGCTGCCAGATGGAAGTATGTCTGGAGCAGAGGAGGAAAGATATATGCCAAGCAGTCGAGCGGCTCGGAATTGATTGCTATTGAGAACGACAACGATCTAAACAGGATTAAGTAGAGGCACACAGATAGCCTGCGCGTCCGTAGAATAGATTAGCCGAAAAAGATACAAGTATGGGTCACCGCCTGTGTTCTGAATTAGAAAACAGCTACAGAATTACTAAAGGGGCTGCTCAGCGCGCATTTAGAATGAGGCTACTGAAAAGCGAATACCTTAAAAACATGCATTGGCCGATCATCAATGCAAATGATAGCGAAGGCAGCCACCCTGTTCCTATGCTTCGACAGAAACTGATAAGGGTAAACACATGTGCGTCGTGCTTTTTTGTGGCTCTAGATGGCTGCATGGATCAACAAACGCCATACTTCAAAGAACCGTCAGACACACGATGTAACACCCGAATGCATTCCCTTGCTTTTTATTCTCTTCATCATGGCTTCGCCAGATGGTAGTTTTCTGGATATGTCGGAACTTAGCAACTATGCCACCACCAACACACGGGCACGGTTTATCTGTGTTCACTTGAATTTGCAGTCTGGCAGAAATACATACGCGAATCTAGAATGTTTCTGTCGCGAAGTAGGAGTACCGTTTAATGTAGTGATGTTTTCTGAGACTTGGTTCAATACTGAGGATGATGTGTTTCGTATGCCTGAATACCGATCATATTTTATGAATCCTACTGACCAATGAGGTGATGGTCTTTTTGCCCTAACCTCGAACATTATAAACTGCGAGCTGCAGCCAGAATTCTGTGTTGTCCCACCAGACTACGAAACATTGATGCTGAGGTCATGGTCAACCATTTTCTGTGATCGCTATCGTCCGCCATCTGCAGATACCTGCCAGTTTTTTCATTTCAGGATTCTATTTTGGAGTACGTAAACGAGAAAAAATGCCACCTAATTCTAGGTGGGGACATCAACATAAACTGGCTTGCTGAAAACAGTCTAAAAGAAAACTTCGAAACCCTGTTAAACATTCACCGATGCAAGAATGTAATAGCGCCACCCACAAGAATAACAGTAACTTCACGGTCTGTGTTAGACCTTTTTATCACAAATAATGATACATCCCGTGTGAAAGGTGGAGTCATAAGTTACGCGCTAAACGATCATCTTCCAATCTTTATGTCTACTGAGCATAATGTGAACACCAACAGACACTCAGACAACCTTTCCAGTAACGTGTAATCAACCCAGAAAAGCTATCATCATTTCGCGACCTCTTAACCGGCTTTAATTGGGTCGATTTACTTGAGTTGAGAAACCCTGAAGAAGCTTACAATAAATTAGTGGATAAAATTACTGATGTCAATTACGACTGCTTTCCACTCGTTACGCTAAAACGACCTAAAAAAGCTCGCAAGCCATGGGTTACCACCGACATGCTAAAGCTTATTAGAAAACGAGATCGATCGACTGTATGCTAAGTTTCTGCAAGTCAGGAACCTTGACACATGAAAACTTTATGAAGAGTACCGGAATTTCGTCAACGAAGAACTACGTGCAGCGAAAAGGAGTTGTCACGAAAATCTTTTCAACTCCTCGACTGGCCGATCAGAAGACATATGGAGGATATTGAGCCTTCTGACCAGATAGTCACCCGAAATAGCCTCGAAAGTAACGTTAGATAACGTTGAATTAACCGGGGTTGAGCTAGCCAATGCCTTTAACGATTACTTCCTTTCCGTTGCACAGGCACGAAACACCGCTGCTAATTTCAGCTACATGGAACCATGTACCGGGCACAGTATGTTTTTGAAGCCCGTCACTATTGATGAAGTTATAGCAGTATTTGTATCGCTCATAAATAGCAGATTAGAAAACGCTCTTGGTCTTCAAATCACACCAGTTAAATATGGTATTGACATAGTAGCACCCTATTTGACGCAGAGTTTTAACGCCTGCCTGTCGTTCGGTCTGTTCCCTCGTAACATGCAATGCGCAAGGGTTACGGTGATCTATAAAAAAGGCAACCGAGATGAATCATCAAATTATCGCCCCATTTCTATTCTTCATGTTTTTCCAAAGAACTCGAAAAATTAATTCTACAACGCTTGATGGCTTTTTCTGAAAAACATAAAATTTTAACTCCGTCTCAGTACGGTTTCCGCAAAAATAAATCAACCGAGTTAGCTTTGCTTGCTCAAAAGGAGCTGATATTACAGTATTGTGAAAATAAAAATATCGTGTTAGGCATCTTTTTAGATTTCATGAAAGCCTTTGATCTAATAAATCACCGTATCCTGCTTCACAAGATGGAATAATACGGTTTTCGCGGCAAAGTTGTTTCTTTAATAGCTTCTTACTTACACCATCGCACAAAATGTGTCGATAATCAACGACAACGCTCAGCTATTAAACCAGTAGTTTTGGGTGTTCCTCAGGGGAGTATTTTAGGGCCCTTTTTTTTTAATGTCAATGATATTGTTAATATTGACAAATATGCTGACTATACTATATACGCCGACGACACAAGTGTGTTTTTTTCTGGACAATCGAGCATCAATATAGCCGATCGAGCAAACAGGACATTAGGACAGATAAATACTTGGGCAACGGAGAATGATTTAAAGACCAACGTTGAAAAGGCAAAAGCAGTCATCTTTCATTCACGTCAAAAAGGTATTTGTTGCATCCCTTGCAATAAACAACACTAGAATTGAAGTGGTTCCCAATTTTAAAACATTAGGGGCAATTTTCTCAGAAAATATGTCGTGGGACGACCACATTATCTACCTCTCCAGGAAGCTCTCGCGTATGACCGGCTGCTTGCGTCAGTACTGTTAATATTTTTCCATCTCAGTTACCATGTTGTTATACAATTCCCGGTTTTCCTCAGCAATAAATTATGGCGCGCTTGTCTGGGGAACCACAACACTTGATAATATTAATAAATTGTTGCGTTTACAGAAACGTGTTATCCGCATTATTGCATAAGTCCCTCGTTATTCACACACCGCCGAATTGTTGAAGAAATTTAACATAATTTGTATAAAGTCTTTATATTCTTATAGACTAATCCGTCATTACAAGTCGGAAATAATTAAACACGACAATTCTTTAGCAGTGCTAGCCGCACTTGCTACGAACTATCCTGTGTATTGTACACGAAATCCAGAGAAGTGGAAAGTTGATGTATGCCGCACAACTTACGGGAAACAAATGTTGAAATATCGTCTGTCAGCTTATCCTGAACGAACTGTCCGGTGAAGACAACCGAGATGTCTTCAACAAATCGTTCAGGGATCTACGCAGTAGGTTTCTCTGAACTAAGAAATGTACGTGGCAATATAGTGAGTTTCTTTGCTTTGTTTGTGAAATAAGCGCAGTTACAGCGATGTGTGTTATTTTGTTCTCTTTTTTTATTCACTTCACTTTCTTGCCGTGCATTTTTTATTCTTAGCCACTTCTGTACACTACATTTTTTCATGATCCGGAAACCTCGTTTGTTTGCCTTTTGTTATCTCCATTTTTTTTGTACGCCTTTCTGCCTTGTGGGCAGCTGCGTTTTTTGCTACTTCACTGCCTGTATTTCATACATTCCGCGTTTTCCACTGTATGCCTTGTAAGAAAAACGGACCTCGTCAAGCCACCTTTGGCTTTTTATACGTGCCCCTAAGCATCTCACGATGTTTGAATAAACTGATTTGATTTAATTTGATAATGACTTGGCGTTTTATCCTAATTACCCGACGAAAACCCCTTGGATTTATCTAGATTAAGAACTGCACTTGATACCTCGCAAAACTGTTCAGTCAAATGTAATGCCTCAAGCACACTCTTTTTGTGAGAACAAAAGAGGGCGACATCATGTGCATAGGCTAAGATCTTAATTTCACATTGCGCCAGGAAGAAACTACGAGTAGTTCCGCAGTTAATAATATTGAGGGTTCAAGGGGTTCAAGATATAGGGAAAACAACAAAGGCGATAATGGACAGCCTTGGCGAACCGATAATTTCAACGGAATAGGTTTGGTTAGCTCTTGGTTAACAATGTGCCTTGTATAGGACTACTTATAGCACAGTCTTATGCCCCTAAGCAAAACATCTCCAATATTTGCAGGCTCTAAGGCCGCAAACAAGAAATCGCGACGAACTTTATCAAAGGCCTTGGCGAGGCCAATATGAATTAGAGCTACCTCTCCGGTCTCAGCATATACTGTCTCCACTAGTGGACGTGCCATATGAATATTGGTTTGGTTGCTGCGGCCTCTGATACCGAAAGCCTGATGCGTGCCTATTAAGTGAGCGACAACAAGCTGCAGACGATTGCAAAGAACCTTGGTAAAAAGTTTGTAATCTACATTACAGAGAGAAACTGGATGTCCCTCAACTGTTTTCGTTTTCAACTGATTTGTGTCTGTGATTTTTGGTATTACTAGAGTATGTCCAGAATAGAAAGGGGGGGGGGAACCAACATCGTAAGAAGCCTGGAAAAACTCCATCAAGTGAGCCGCTAGGAATGTGGAAAATGTTTTATAGGACTCGCTAGTAATGCCATTTGGCCCAGGAGGTATATGAGCTGTCAGGTCAGAAATGGCCGATTTAATTTCGTCCTAAGTGATACGCCCCTCCACTACAGCATGCTGCCCATCGTTAAGTCGGGGAAAGGCTTCGAATACGCGACTGTAATTTGATCGCACATTGGCGCCCGCTCAGCTCCCAAACATCTATCGATAATAGTCAAAGAATGCCTCATTAATGCCAGGCCCATCGCTGTATGTGCAACCACCGTACTGAATTTCCAGTATTTCTTTACCCAGAGCAGTCTGCCTTTCCTCACTCAGGGCCCGACGAGATGGTTGCTCATGCAGAAACTTACGCCATGCAAGCTTGATCGTTTGGAATGAACAAAGGCGCGACTAGTGAATGCGCTGTTGTCTTAAAAGGGTGCTTTAGAGACATGTACTGTTTTTTTTCCTGGATCATACGAGAGCTTTTATTTTAATTACACCTGCAGGTACCAGCGCCGTATACACCAGCAGGGACCAGTGCCACTGAGAAAAGCTTGACACCTTTTTGACAAAAAGAGCTTAGCGGTATGTTTGCAGCCGGCAAACTGGCGAACTTGGATACTGGGCCTGCGTCTGGGGAAAACATAACCATGGCCGAAAGCCTACAGAGACATGAAGCCTAAAATTCTAAAGGGGAAAACCTGGCCAAATACCCCCCTCGCGGAACGGCCTCTCCAGAAGTTGACGACAGGTCTCTAAAGCATCCCTGTAAGAAACACCGTATTCACTAGATGAGCCTTTGTTCATTCCAAACCACCGAGCTGGCGGGGCGGAGGTTTCTGGATGAGCAACCATCTGTTTTTTTTTGCAAGAAATAATTTGATTTTGCAATCTTTTATTTTGTGCTCATACACCTTGTACTAGTTGATATCCTAATAAGGCTAGTTCCCGATTAATCAGTGCGGTAGCAAGATGGCAGTTTTAAAGAAGAATGATATGACATAAACACCATAAACAGTGGTACAACACTCAGCGGCGAGGAAGACGAAGGCGTCCTTTCCTCCCTTAAGTAGTAAGAAGCTGGTGTGTGAGCTTCTTCAGAGGTGTATATATATGTTATCGAGGCCTGGGCAGTTTTTTTGCTTAATCTTCTTTCCCTTTACTTTTCTCTCAAAATTTATTTATTAATACTACTTTTCACTTAATTTATTTTAGTCCTCACGTCTTTGTATCCTCTATTTTAATTTGAATCTCCTCAAAACCTCTCGCAATTCATTATTAGTTTTCCCAGAATCCTCAAATTTAATTTACAAGCTGCCTGAGATAAGCCTGGATTACTTTTTCTCTTTTTTAGATCTGCACCAAACCCTGGCAAATCCTCCACTGTGCGTATGTGCCATCGCTTCAGAGGCAACAACAACAACAACAAGCGCCATCCTGCAAATATCAGTTTTTAAGAAGCAGTTTTAAGTCTTCTACGTCCCCTCGCGCATCATCTGGCCTCGGTGCTGAAGTGTGTCTGGGTGCTATGATCCACTGCCTGCCTCTGGGTCGTCTTCTGGCCTGTCGTCAACTTCTGCAGAGGCCGTTCCACGAGTGAGGCTTTTGGCCAGGTTTTCCCCTTTCGATGTAGGCTTCATGTCTCTGTAGGCTTTCGGCCATAGCTATGTCTTCCCCAGACGCAGGTCCAGTAACCTGGTTCGCCATTTTGCCGGCTGAAAATATGCCGCTAAAGTCTTTTTGTCAAAACCGTGTCAAGCTTTTCCCTGTGGCACTGGTCCCTGCTGGTGTATACGGAGCTGGTACCTGCAGGTGTAATTAAAATAAAAAAAGCTCTCGTATGATAGAGGAGCAGCTGAAGGCTGCGGTCAGCCGATATGTTGAGATTACCAACGTGCGACCATTTGGCAAAAGAGGAATTTTCGCGCAAATCAGCTTACTTGGATTGTATTGGGGACTTGCGCCAGTGCAGCTCTTTCGCCTCAGTCACGGTGAAAGCGTTTTTTCTCGAGCAATTCGCCTGCGTAAAAGGAATGATCCACAGTGTGCATCCTTCCGCCACGCCAGGAGAAATCTTTGAAGACTTCCATGATGCCGGTGTTAGCATCCTCTCAGTTTACCGCTGTAGCAGAGGCTAGTGACTCTCGTATATCTACTGAATCAGTTATCACAACTTTTGCAGGGTCCTCTTGGCCATGTACGATCAAAGTATGGCCAGTAGTATACTGTGTTGACCCACTGCAGCCCCGACCATTATAGTGTAAGAACTGCTTGTAGTTTGGTCACAGTGGCACATTTTGCAAGTCAGCAACGCGCTGCCGCGTTTGCGGTGATCATGCATGAGACGTGTGCAGTTCTGAGTTACTTAGCTGCTGCTGTTGCCACTTCGATCACACAGCTGACGATCTCACCTGACCGAAGCGTGCGGAAGAACATAGAGTGTTGGACATTATTCAGCGTGACAGGTGCTCGCGCGCGGATGCTTATCCTTTACTTGACAGAAGACAGAGCTCGTGCGCAATTATTGTCTGCACGACCGCTACTGATGTGGAGGCAAGCATAACAAAGTCGGTTGTTGCTGCGGTGGAGAAGGCTGTTGCTGGTGTACTTGATGACATGATAAGTATACGTTCAGCGAGGCGCTATCATCAAGTAATTTCCACGAAGGCTGCTTTATCGGCTTTAAGCACTCTAACCTCGTCTACCTGTCCTCCCTCCTATGCAACTGTCGATAATATTCAATCACCTCTTCTGCCTCCACCCGCCGCGGTGGCTCAGTGGTTAGGTGCTCGGCTACTGATCCGGAGTTCCCGGGTTCGAACCCGACCGCGGCGGCTGCGCCTTTATGGAGGAAAAACGCTAAGGCGCCCGTGTGCTGTGCGATGCCAGTGCACGTTAAAGATCCCCAGGTGGTCGAAATTATTCCGGAGCCCTCCACTACGGCACCTCTCACTTCCTCTCACTTCCTTTCTTCTTCACTCCCTCCTTTATTCTCTCCCTTACGGCGCGGTTCAGGTGTCCAACGAAATATGAGACAGATACTGCGCCATTTCCTTTCCCCATTTCCTTTCCCCAAAAAATCAATTATTATTATTATTATTCTGCCTCCACGTCTGTGAGTGTAAATGACTCTCAACCAGTCTCCCTCTCTAACGCCTATCAGTCAGGTAGGTAGGTAGGCCTCAAAGAATGCTGACACATACCCACCGCGGGCGAGTGGATATTGAAATGATATCTCCATCTCAGAAGCGGCGTGCTTCCCCTTCTTCCAAATTTGACCATCCGCATGTCAAGACTATGAAAGGTTCGCCAGGAATTACGAAGAAATCAGATGTGTTGAAAGAGGCTGTTGCTGGCTCAATTTAAATCAAATTTACTCCAGACATTATTTTACTAGAGAAATTGAGGCGCTCTCCTAATCATCCTCTTACAATTAAAAAATTCCCTGTTTTTAGAAGTGATCGCCAAAACGGCTCGGGCGAGGATATGTTAACATTGATTTCAAGGAATTCGTTTCATCTTGCTAAGGTGACTTAAAAATTGATGCGACCTAATACCGAGATACTTGCAGTTGAAATTCTTGTTCCGCAGTGTGCCCCTGTTACAGTGGCGAATATCTACTTCCCCGCAGGTGTCCGTAGGGCGGATGGGCTGGATGCTTTACCGCGCAACATCAAAAAGTAGCTCTGGCTGGGGACTTCAATTTGTATAATGTTATTTCGAGTTCAAGTTTAAGAACAGACTATAGAGGACATTTACTTTGGTCTTTGATGTCAGTAAAGGATGTATGCTGTTACAACAGTCACGCCATAATATACATGAGGGAAAATTCTCATTGAGCTATCGATTTAGCGTTAGCTGGTATTGGTACCAGGGTATCTTCGTGGTCCACAATTATCTACGGTACGTCAGGTGACCACTGCCCAGACGCTTTCATCATTGCATGCAGTCCGCATAAGGCGGCTGGTTCCGCACAGAAAACTGTCAATAGTACACTCTTCAAGGAACTTCTTTTTGAGACCTCGTCTGTTGTCCCCTCGCAAAAACCTTACCGGGGTCCTCAAGTATTAACTCCCGTGTTAGACGCCACTCGACGATTAGTCTTTACTGTTCAGTGAGCCGTTAAAAACAAGACTCCTTCTAGCTGATGGTATGAACAATGCGGAAGTACCTATCGTTAGGGGAAAGGCGCATGGAAGAGCCTAGCACATAGCCAGCGGTCTAAGAAATAGATGAATCATAAATTGTTCGCAGCATCTTTTAAACGAACGGTATCTGAGGCCAAGGATGAATACAGTGCAAATCTGAACACCTATTTGTGTAACGCATTCAACTAGAATTCTCTCTACAGATACATGGAATGTACTAAAGTGCAGCCTCTTCTCATATCGATGAGTCCACAGTATTGTTCCTTCGCGGGAAGAAAAAGGTAAGCTGGTTCCGAATTACAGATCGCTGTCAATGAAAACAGTCCCAATTGTTCCGGAACTAGAAGACCTGTAAGTAGGTTTGCCGGTGTTCAGTAAACAAATTATGTTAGATAGTATAAAATTCCCTATTACCTGACCTCTGCTATCGGTTTTCTCACTGCCCTAGGAACAAGAGTGTGCATTAAAATCTTCAACTACCAACTATGGCTCCGGTAACTGTTCTAAAAGATTCTATAATTCATGTTGTGTTACTTCGAGGTGTGCTTGAAGATATACGCAACAAAGTGTAATGGCTTTGTTAGCGACCACAGTGGCTGCTACGGCTTCGAATCTAATTTTCAGTTTCATCTCAAGAGCTGCTACTCCAGGTTGCGCAATAATGCTACGCGTCCCGAGAGTCTGCTCGCCCCCTCTCGGTCACAGCGGAAGACAGTATATTCTTTATCACCTTTGTGTGCTTATGGCCTAAATTGTTTTCCTGCACAAATAAAGCAATAGGAGAAATGGTATTGAAAATGTCTTTTATGTTGTTATAGTTATTTACGAGTCCCCTGCAGTTCCAGTCTATTATGAAAGCTATCTTAATGTTGTGTGCGCGTGTGCAGGTAAGACTAGATTGACTTTGATTTGGCCCCGTGACTCGGAGCCTCAAATTTTAAAAGCGCTAGCTCTCATTGATCACATTTGGAGATTTTGGGGGGTCTGCTACCACCCTGAGATCACAGCGCTACCTGTGGCAGTAATTAGAAAACAGCAGATCTCGCACTGAGGCTTGTAGCGCCATCTACAATAGCATTGTAGAAACAACCACTTGCCACGTGCATTGATGACGTCACGGTCTTATGACCGTAGTGGATAGAAGTGGAACTATGCGAGGAGGACGTCAGGGCACGAAATGGCGGCATAGTTCGGCGATCGGTAAAAGATGAGGAGGAGCTGTGGCGAGGAAAAGCGAAACGAGAACGGTGGGTTTGCGGAGAAGGTGAGCGCCTGGACTCGTCAACAGGCGGAGCTGTCTCAGAGCGGGTTGACCCATAGCCGGACGAGAAACGGCGGGGTCCGTAGTTGGCACGACGATCAACGTTGGGAGAACGGGCGGAGAGGAGAGTACCGAAGGCTGCGGCAGTGGCGAGAGATCTGACCGACCCGCGAGTATGCGAAACAGATGGGCCGATCGTCAGGGGTACCCACTTCGCAAGATTACGGTAGCGGTAACGGGTCATGGAGGTGTTGGTGGGCGTAGCCGCCGCGCGCCCTCAGAAGGGACGGGGCTCAAGCCCAGGTTTTCCTCTGCGCGGCTAGAGAGCATCCCATGTTTGCAACCTTTTGTTGAACAACGGTTTTAATGCGAGATATAGTGGCCATCCCGTTCTCCGACAAAGGCGATGTGGAAGCAATGGTAGTTAGGGCCTCTAGTTCACTGCACATGATCCAAGTCAGGTTGTCGGTGTTAGAAGGCTGCCGTAAGGCCGGCACATCCTCGCACGAACTGGAAGCTGTGTTTGGTAAACGGTAAAAACGGTGTGCAATTCTCTGGTGTTTGGCGTGTTCGAATCGCCCGCACACCTGTAGTCCGGAATCAACCATGGAACAACCTTTACAGAGGAGAATTGTTGAAGGCGGGTCCGCAGCTGCTTTTATTATGTGCCCCACCTTATCTGCCTCGGACATTTCTTGATAAACGTTTTGGCACAGGGGCAAGATATCCTGAATATAGCAAATGTAAGATTCCGTAGGCGTTTGGCCGCGAGCACCAAGTTCCTTAGCGGCGAGCTGCCTTCCAAGAGGCTTCCCAAACAATTCTAGGAGCTTGTGTTTGCATATGTCCCAGAATGCAAGATCTTCTTTGTGAGTTTCGCACCATGCGCGTGCGGTTCCGGGAAGGTAAATTATCACATTCGCAAGCATGAGCGTAGCGTCCCACCTGTTATGCTTGCTTACACACTCATAAAGCCAGAGCCAATTCTTGATATCCACGTCGTTGGTGCCAAAGAAGGTGCCCGGATTGCGGAAGTGGGGCACATCGGCAGTCGGTGCCGTTGGCGTGGATGAAGTCGGTTCGGTAGTCGTCCCGATGCGACCAAGGTGACGACCGCTGCCTAGATACAGCTTGTGGGCATGGCGGGTGATGACGTTATCCCGCACTTCACACCAAATGCTACGGGGAGGTCTCCACAAATATTTGTGCAGGGCAGAGAGGCACTGTACGACCTCAGGCTTTGCGAACGCTCACATACTCAGCGTCGTCGTCTTCAAGATCACCTATAGCGAATTGTTTGTCAGCGGGTAACAATATTGTCAGCGGGTAAGAACATAAACCGGGCTCGCCTGAAATTCTTATCAATGTATAGGCGAAGTTTCTGTGATTGATGGTGTTGAAGAAATTAACTTGACTTTATCGAGGCACCACGTGTGGTGATGCCAATTAAAAATAGGAAATGCGGTAAAGCCAACTCAACGAGCTTTCAAATGTGCATTTTTGGCTCTCTATACTTTTCAACCTTATTACCAATTACGAAAATTTAAAAACTGTGCTCAGCTACGATCATGCCAGTCGTCAGTTGCGCAGTACAGTTGAGCCGTTTTCAAGCAAAACTAAAATAATTAAATTTGTAATTTTAATAAATTATTGTCTAATAGGTGGCTTTATCACGGAAATGATGTCCACTTTCCAGTACAATTAACATGCACAGACAGCAACGACGTTTCTTTCACAGGATTTCACTTAAGTCTGCCTATGAGCTCAAATGCGAAAGGATTTCCGTGTCCTCTTGCTGCCTTCATTTTTAATTTTTTTTGGTTTTGCTTACTCCTTGCTCTTTGTTGCTTTAAAATTTGTTATTTTTATTACGTTTCTTTTTTATATATTGATTTTTAGTTAACGTTTTTATTTTTAATTTCTTGTTTTTGTTTCATGATATATATGTTGCTTAAGAACTGTTGCTTAATCCACTTTTACAATTTCTTTTTATTTATTTTTACATTCTGCAGCCCGATTTAGGCTATTGAAGGAGTGGGGTTAACAATTCGTGTAAACACGGCAAAACACACACACACACACACACACACACACACACACACACACACACACACACACACACACACACACACACACACACACACACACACACACACACGCTCGCACACACACACACACACACACACACACACACACACACACACACACACACACACACACACACACACACACACACACACACACACACACACACACACACACACACACACACACACGCGCACACACACACACACACACACACACACACACACACACACACACACACACACACGCAACCACACACACACACGCACACACGCACACACATACGCGCGCGCGCACACACACACACATACACACACACACACACACGCACGCACACACACACACACGCGCGCACGCACGCGCACACACAGACGCACGCACACACGCACACGCACACACACACACGCGCGCGCACGCACGCACAACCAAACACACACACACACACACACACACACACACACACACACACACACACACACACACACACACACACACACACACACACACACACACACACACACACACACACAACGATTACATCTAACATATTTGAACGTAGCGCGAACAATGTGCAAGGCCGTAATAAATTTAAGCAATGCACAATGAACACAATACAAAATAAGACATCATGTGGATCCGATACTTGCTAAATAAGTTTAATGGAAGAGACCGCGTCATGACAGAAATTAAGTTCCATTGTTCTGTAGTACGAGGAAAAAAGCTGTGTTTCAAATTATGAGCACGAACAAAGTATTTTTTTTATTTCAACATACTGTCAACCCCAACCGGGTTTTTTACAGGGGTGGGCGGATGTCAAAAAATACCCAACTGCCAGATAAAACAATTCTAGAACAGTAAGCAGTTGTACAATGAAAAGGATGGGTCTACTTAAATCAAGACAAGAACAAACAAATTCGGGGTAATCAGTTATACAGAACACAGTACATATCACGAACATTTTAACAATATTTAGTCAGTTTTGTGGCAGCATACTCAGCTCGGCAAGTTTAAAAAATTTAAGGACTGTCGGCTGCATTACAATCGAAGCGTCAAGGGCATTCCATTCGCGCACTGCTCGCGGAAAAAAAGAAAAATAGAATGTTATTGCAACAAAAAAATTCTTCAAGTGTAAGAGGATATTGATTAACATTAAGGCTTTGATGACTCCTGGTTGATCGGAGAATATCAGGGGTTATATAGACATTGCGTGTGACATGATAAAGAGAATTGACGATGCAGCCCAGGAACTTCAGTGAATTCACGTTACGACGCACGGGACACGAGGTTAGATTTAAAGCGGACAAGGCAGAAGAAGGTTAAAAAAGGCGATCATATTGAAGATATATGAGCCTGATGGCTTTCCTTTGGATGCTCTAGATTTTATCAATTTCACATTGTTTATGAGGGTTCCAGACGGGAGACGCGTATTCAATTATGGGATGAATTTAGGATTTGTGCATTAATATCGTAGTTTCTTATGGTGTATTACTTAACGTTCTCTTCAAATATCCAGGTTTTTTTGGTGCTTTATTACAAATGAATTTATTATGTTTTGCCCAAGACATGTTAGTGGTAAAGACAGCGCCGAGATACTTTCTTCGAAAGTCCTGTGCTATGGTGAACTCTTGAAGTCATAATATTAACAATGCAGGGGACGTGTAGTTAGTGAAAGACGTCGTTACACTTTTAGTAAAATCTTTTTTCATTTCCCATGTATTACACCAATGTAAAAAACTTTTAAATGAGGTGTTTGGTTGCGAGTGGCAATCTGGTGCGTTAATTACGCGATATAATACACAGTCATCCGCATAAAGGCGTATGTGCGATGTGACATGGCGAGGTAACTCGTTGATGTATATTAGGCGCAATAAAGGGCCCGGCAGAGACCCTTCAAAAACGCTAGATAATACTTCGACAGGACAGGAATTAGTAGAATTACAGGAAACAAACACTAAAACTGTGAGCGGTGAGAAAGAATTCTAGTAATCAAGTTAACCAAGCAAGGATTTTTTAAAAGGCTTGACTGTTCGTGTCGACAACTTCCGTCCACAAACTTCAGTCTACAACCTCCGTCCACGGCAGTCATGAGCCAAGAAAGGCTTTCGCCTAAAAATCTGTACACTTTAAAAATGTCACCCGGTATAGCACTGGTGATGTAAAAAGTGTTACCGACATTTTTAAGGTAGATATGATGTCTTAATAAGGTACGCAAGACTTTTTACTTTTTGCGGCGGAGTCCTTGATGGAATAGGAATTGCTTTTAGAAATGATTCGTCTCGTAGGATGACAGATGGATGGATGGAAGGTAGGAGCGTCCCCTTTGAAACGATGTGATAGCAGTTGCCACAATTCTCAGCTTTTCCCCTTTAATTTTTTAACTGTGTTGTAAGTTATTAAACTTCGCCATTTTCTTTAATACGTCTTCCTATATTTTTAACCTTATGTCACTTCTCTGCTTTTGAGCCAACAATCTTCCAATCACTTTTTGCTAATTTCTACTGCAGATTTATTTACATGACTATTGTTATCTCTAAACCCTAAAGCCTCAGGAAGGGAGACTGTGCCTGCATCGACATCGGGATGGATATCATCACATTTTAGTATGAGGTGTTCGATTATTTCTACAGATTTACCACACACAGCACATGTGTCCTCTTCGTTAAAGTTCTTTTTATAGCTGCGCGTTCTAAGACATCCTGACCTAGATTCAAAAAGTAGGGCACTGCCTCTTGAGTTTTCATAAAACTTTTCCTTCCTGATCTGCCTTTACTAGTATCGATAGAGTTCCACACTATGCTTTTTTTCCATTGAATCTATCAGATTTTTACCTTCCGCGTTTTTAACCTCTCGTTTAAGTTTCTCTCTTCCTTCGTCCTCGTGTCGGGCATGCTTACTGGTTAGCTTTCCAGTTCGTTTCCGCCATTGTGAGTCAATGCTCTTTCTGTATAGGTATTTAAATACCTTAGCTGGCCACCTGTTATCGTCCAATTTCCTCAGGCGTTCTTTGTATAGTATTTTACTCTGGGCTTCCCGTGCTTCGGAAGATGCGCAGCCCATATTGCCCTTGTACTGCCTCGTTTGTGGTTTTCTCGTGGGCACCTAGTGCGAATATTCCGACAGTTGTCTGATTTTCTTCTAAACTCGACTGAACTTCTGCCCTTAAGCACAGAACCGCATTTTCGAAAGTAAGCCCCGGCGCCATTATTCATTTCCAAATGCCTCTCAGTACTTCATTCCTGTTGTACCCCCAATGCCCTTTGTTTCGTTATCCCGACATCTCTTCGCCCTTTTTCCATGACAGACTGTTCGTGCTCTATGTGGCGGTAGGTAGGCTATGGTATAGAAGCTACCGTTAACTGACAGAAGGAGTGCTTTGCGAACCTACCGGCAAAACTTGCTGAAATTCGGGCGGAGGCAAGACTGCGGCTATCATATCTCTCGCCTAAGAGCAGCCTACCTAGAAGGTAGTTTTAACGCTTGGATACGGAAGCACCTGCTCATTTTGTCTCAAACAAAGCAATTGACGCCTAGTGTTTTACATGAACCGTGAAAACAAAAAAAACAAACAAAAGGCTCGTTCTTGTCACCTCTAAGCTCCGAAATTGTTCTATTTTCATAAATTTTCGGCCACCAGTCCGGCAACATCGGCACTTCGAATGCACAAATACGAAGCCAAGAGCACGAGCACTCGATAATTTAACGCGACTTCTTAGCACCAAGCTCATTCCGACGAATAAGATGTTTTACAAGGAAACACGAACACTTAGAGCGCTCTTTATACTACTCTTGCAATAAACATTAAGGAGCGTAAAAAAGTATGAACAAATAAAAAATCTGAATGTTTATGGTCTTCGACCAAGATAGAAGTGTGCCCCTAATACACAGTGCTGCAGCCTTGGTGCTTGCAAAACTGGCCGTAATACGTGATGGGCGAAAATTTCTTCGCACATTTGTAGTTGTGGATCGGCTGCTTTTGAGTAAATTCACTGCTTTGCAAAAAGGGGTAGAGGTGTTTTATTCAAGCATCAATATTATTATTGGTCAGCATAATGGGTAAAAGTACCCCAGGGTATTTTCACTTCAATATCAGGAAGCACTTCGGAGAAAGTCGCATTTTCGTTACTCACGATTTCTCGTTTGGTATGCATAATTTTCCTTGAGTAAAGGCGCTCCTGAAGTTCTTAAATTACTCGGGGTTGAATTCTCGGCTATAAAACTCAAGGTTTATGTGTGCGCCCTCGGTACCCTTGTCATTGTCGTCGATGGGCACGAGAAAAACTCATTTTGTTGCCGTTCTTTTTTTCCTTTTTTTACCCTTTTGTTCCCCTCCCCATGTGTAGGACAGCCTATTGGGAATCGCCTGATTAACCTGCCTGCATTTCCGTCCTGTTTATCTCTCTCTCTCCCTTGATATCTGCGGCCTTTTCCTAAGGACCACATATGTCCACGATTCTGAAGTCACCTTTATAACGAATGAACGGTGAATTTTCTAGAACGACACGCGCCGGCGCCAGCATTATGCTGGCCAGCCGAGCGCAAGCTCTTCAAGAAGCCTGAAGTACTGAACTACCCTTCTTTTGAGTTGAACGGCGCTAGACCCGCTCGACGGATGTGAGGAGCTGTTGTTCGCGAAACTGATTTGGACGTTAGGAAACAGAAAAACAGGTTACAACTGAAGATCTTGCTCAGTCGCAATACCCCGCATTTCTCCCGCTGACATTTCTTTTTTTCAGCTTTCAAAGGAAACGGGATGGAAAAGGATGGTTCTGAAACTGAACATTAAGCTTCTTGTGACTCTATGTCTAAAGCGCGCTTGAACCAAAATTCGCTGACGCCGCAATTACGGAAGGCAACTCTGTGAAATGCAGTGAGCAGAAGATAAAACAGGCAATCGATTTCCGAAAGCGCCAGAAAGACTGCCGGTTTATGTTGTCGCATGTTCCCATTCAGGATGGTGACTAGAACGAAAACATTAGTCATAAAAGTCCCACACGTACACCTACCCGGCTTCTCCTTGACTGCTCCTCAATCCTTCGCAAGGCATGCTCGTTCTTCTTTGCTACCCACAAGCTTACGAGCAATGCATGTGAACGGTAAAAACTGGGGATATTCGATAACAATTGAAGCATTTGTTTTCTTTTGCTGGAATAATGTGAAGGGAGTGGAAACAGTGGACCCTATGCTGGCCAATACCCTGCCGCTACCCTGCAGCTATCCTGCCGCTATCCTGCCGCTACCATGCCGCTACCCTGCGGGAGGTGCTCACCGCGCTCACAACGAAAACGTCTTTGAATGTGATGTTATAATGGGCCGCATCAACATGCACGGCGCTATCGACCACTCGATACTTTTTGATTAGCGTCTTCGCCCTGGCCCCCTCCGGTTTTCTTGACGGTCCGCTTGCATGTTCTTGGGGATAGGTTTGACCCGAATGCGTTCGCGCATCTCTGTAGGTATAGCGACCTGGCCTGAAGGCTGCTGTCCCTGTATGCCTAACATTCGCAAAATGTAGAGCCCCGTATCTGTCTGCCTGAGTCGCTGCTCTAGCGATGTAAGTTGTGCCTCAATGAGCTCTTCAAGGATATTGTGAACCGAAAGAGACAGAAGTCTCGTGTGGACATGTTTCTGGGGAGGCTGAGAGCAGCCTTGAACGGTTGCCTTATGAGGGAGTTCACTTTTAACTCTCTCCTCTCTTCTGATCCTGGTAAGGGGCAGCCTACACGAGCCGACTCTCACTACCTGCCAAAGTAGACGTACTCCTTACCAGTTCCAACCTCTTGCAGCCAATTGTGAAGTGCAGTTATGTTGCTAGACATTTGAACATTACTTTAGTAATGTTCACAGTACTGCTCTGCCTGTTTAACTACTTGATCACGTTTTGCGTTTCATCTCCTGAGTTATTTAGCAGGGAAATATCATCAGCGATTCGCAGATTACTAAGCTTTTCTCCATTAACCCTGATCCCGAACTGTCCCAAGTCCAGGCCTCTATATATACCTCCTGTAGTCAGGAGACGAATAGCATTGGCGAGATCGCAGACTCACTGCCTTACACCCTCTACAGCTGTACACACGCTATAGACATCGTCCAGTATTTTTACATATGGCTCTTCTGCGCCCTGTTTCCCGTGTGCCTCCAAGACTGCTGAAGTTTCGACTGAGCCAAATGCTTTGTTGTAGTTTATAAGGGCCATGTATAGGTGTTGGTTACAGTTTGCGCATTTATTTATTATCTAAGTGGTAGCGTGAATGTGGTCTATTGTTGAGTAACCTTTATGAAAGGCTGCCTGATCTTTTGGTTGATTGAAGTCTAATGTTGTCCTGGCTCTATTAGCGATTACCTTAGCAAATACCTTAAGGCTATGGACAGTAAGTTGATTTGTCCAATTTTTCTAGTCCTTGACGTCGCCCGTCTTATGGACTAAGATGATGTTAGCGTTCTTCCCAGCTTCTTGTGTGGTTGAGGTCATAACGCATTGCGTATACATTGTGGCTAGTAAGGAAGGACATAAGGAAGTTGAATATGAAGAGCATCCAGCAAGCTCTACAGAACGCAAAAAGTCTAAACGTGGTGAAGAGTTAGGCATAGGCTAAAATCAGATGCATTTCTTAATAGACAAATAGGGCAATGCCATCAGCAATATGGATAAGATAGCTAAATTAAATATAACTTGTTGCTGGGCTCGTTGGTGACACATACTTGAAAAAAGGTAGCGGAAAAAGACGACCACAGGAGGAAGACACCACAAACACGAACGCTTCTAACAACTGTTGTTAGAAGTTAGAAGCGTTAAGCGTTCGTGTTTGTGGTTTTCTCCTTCTGTTGTCTTTTGTGCGCTACCCTTTTATTCAAGATAGTTAAGTTAGCCGCGAAGTTCTACACACATCTATACAGAGTCATTGTAATCAGGACGTTAATGTGAGTCTGAACGTGAATTATATTAAATGTTTAAACCATCAGAGTAGAAGATAGGCAGTTGTAAATCACATGAACTTTCTCTTCCATAGAGGTACATGTATCCGCGGTATATGCTGCCCGCGACTTTAGACGAAGCTTCGGGGGTCTGTAGACAGCGGTTAGCTCCCCGCTCTGTTGTGTGTGATGCACCCGTATAATGTATGCCCGTTTGAGGTTGAGGTGAAACTGATACTGGCGTTTCAATTGCAGATATATTTTAAGGTGTCAATATGATCAGGGAGGAAGTGACTTTAAACGATGGCGATATATACTGTTTACGAGTTCCCTTTAGCTCACGATGGTAGATGAGGTCAGGGAGGGTATTAACTTGTGCATACTCTTCAAGCAGGAGCATGGGTGCAAGAATGGGTAGATATGTTATGACCCGAATAAACAAACGAATAATAGATTCAAGGAAGTCCCACTGTCGTGCGGAGGAGGCGACCAAAGTTTACTACGCACGCTATCCTTTGCTGTAGGAAAGAACGTTCAAGATGGCGAGCCATTTGAGGAAGTAAGTTCGCCGATGGAGCGCATGGCTATAAGGCTGGTAAGATCGCGTAAAGTGAACTGATTTCCGGATGGATGTTACCCCAGTGCACAGAGCAAGACTATATAGGAGGTGAAACTCCCGTCAGCGCGAGCGAGCGCAGGCGACCAGATAAAGTCACAACTGTATGCGCCGACGGGGTCGCATGCGGTGGCGGCGCCATGCAGCGCCTCGTAGAAGCAGCAGGGAAAAAAAATAAAAAATGCAGCACCCGGGTAGGTAAAGTCACTGGAACGGGAAAAGTACCGCATTCGTTTTCTCTCGCCACCGCGCCGGCCGGCCAGCGCGCGCGCGTTCCCGATTGTTTCTCAGCGGTGACGCGGTCATTCCCCGCCATAAATGGTCCGCTCGCTTCTTTCTCGCGACCGCCGGCACACAGATAATCCGGAGCATTATGAAGCCCTTGCTCTTATGGACCGATATAAGCGTGCAGAGGAAGCGGCGCTGGACCAAATATGGCGGCTGGTTGCGGTACTTTTCCCATTCCAGTGACTTTACGGGAAGGCGATCCGGCGCGCTCTCCGGCGGCGCGCGCTCAAAGCAGACGACAAGCAGACGACGCGGGTGCTTGCTTCAGCGGGCACGCCGGGACGTTGTATTTCTGCGCCCTTAAGTCAAACAGCAACAGTTCTTGTCGGTGTCTGTGCTCAGATGGTTGAAGCGTAGCACCAGCTGCTCTTCGGACTACCAGCGGTAAAGAAGCGCGCGAGAGTGCCCTCAATAGAAGTCAAGCACGTGCGGCCGAACGGGAGACACGCTCGACCGGTTGCCGTGGCAACCGAAACGGCAGTAGTTTCTTTTTAGGCCGCCAGGCGCCGCCAGCATGATAGTGGCGCCGCGAGCTTGTTACCTTTTCTGGTCGCCGCAGACAGCGGAGTTTCCACTCCTATATAGTCTTCCTCTGTGCCCCAGTGTGCCGGCCCAAGATTTATCAAGACCAAAAATTCGGACCGTTTCTTCCAGTACGGCTCGGGCAATTATAGCAAACTGAAAAGCAGGAGCTTCTGGTAATCCAGCTTTATTTCAAGCGCGAATAAAACATAACTTAGGCAATAGGACCGGAACAAGAGGAGAAAGGTGAGATGTCAAGTCAGCCGGTGCGTGCTTTAAGGGCTGACGGTTGATGGACGCCTCTTTGTGGCAGGAGAAAAAAAATTCAAGGAAGCACTTTGTTGACCGGAATTGCGGTGAAGCGAAAGCCTTTACCGCGGTGTTGCTGCTCCTGTCACTGATGTGTGGTGAAGATGTTGATTAAAAACTACAAAGAGAGTTTAGGCAGCATCCTTTCAGATCGGCGTCTAGGAGGCATCTGGCAAGTATGCCTGGACAGAGTTCCTCTCGAACGATGGTGGCGCCACTCAGTACGTCACGCGCTCATCTGCTACACGGCTTTATCATTTTCTTGGCAATGCCACCAGACTTCTCTCAATCGATCGCGGCTGCGCCAAAATGCTTCCACTTTGGAGGACGCTTGAGCCACGGAACGCCAGCGCACGTTCGGCGCGAGGCCTCTCCCGTTGGGCAAGTTAAGGGAATGAAATGACGCCTGTGTCACATATCTCGGTGGACACCCGAACCGCGCCGTAAGGGAAGGAAAATGAATTGAAAAGTGGTTTTGAGGAAAGGAAATGACCCCCGCCTCACATATCTCGGCGGACAACCGAACCGCGTTATATTAAGAGCTATAGTGTGACAGATTTTGAGGACGGACGGACAACGATGAGCAGTGAAAGGCCTTCGTCTTATAAAGTGGTGTCATCTCCGTACTCAAGAAACCGTATACAAAGGATGTTCTCTGCGGCCCGAATGGCGGGTGCAATAATTGAGCCCTGAGCAAGTCCTTCTTGGCAAGAAAGGAACCAAGTGCATAAATGTGCAAGCGAACACTCAAGGCTTGGGTGGCTAAGAAAGCAGGATTGAAGGAAGAAAAGCGGCGCGGGAGGCGCAGAGTTTGGAGGGAGTCATCTGTGGTAGAATTAAGGATATTGTCAGGCATTTTTCTAGTGTAGGTTGCGATCACACTGCGAGGAATGTGAATTTGAGGTTAGTGGTGAAGTATGTCAACAGAAAAAGAGGCATGAATATCCTCCGGAGAGCAAGCTGCCGGGCTAGTTGGTGATGCATGTCGTTGAGTAGAAGACGAGAAAAAACGGACGAGGGACGGAGTAGGGGAGCGCTCGTGAACGTATTTTTGTGTCCCCTACTGTCTCCCTCGTCCGTTTTTTTG